>NC_061860.1:21316769-21319269 GCF_019202785.1 Penaeus chinensis
CTTACAATGCAACATGTAGAAGATCTGCTGCTTGGTAAATATCGACTCACTCGAGTTAATTATATGTCATTGCGTGCGCTCTTCTGTAAATGCATCTTATGAAAGAAGAAAACCAATAAACCGTATTGCTAGAGAAAATATAGGAAAAGCATGAATGATAATTAATATATCTTGTTTTGTTCTCAGTAATACCTTTTTTCTGAACCAATAAAGCTGAGTGATAAATTTTGGTCTTAATTTGAAAGAGTAAAGATAACTTTGGAGAGACGTAGCAGCTCCTTCTCAAGAGTTATCATTGCTCCACATTGGGAACATTATCCCTAACAGTGATACTGATAATATCATAATTGTGATGATATTAATAACAATTATAATTATCAATATTATGATGATAGCAATAACCAAGTTAATCGTGATAGTGACTGAAATAGTGATAATTATGTAAGAGTGTCGCTCGACACCGCAGCCTCCCGCATCCCCGTAACGGCGGCATCCCGCAACCCGGTCGCTTTCCGGCTCAGAGAAGCCGCTGTTCAGTGTACCAGTCGTCGCTTGTCGTTTTTCCCGCAGCTTTAATATGCTTTCACGTTTTTTTTTTTTTTTTTTTTTTTTCATTCTTTTAGTTACACCCGTTTGGGTCTGGTTTTCTTTTATTTTATGTTGTCTTACTTTCCATTCATTATATTATTCGTTCGTTCACATTATTTACTCCTTTTCTATTTTAATGGGTGCAAGTGTTTTTAGTGTTGTTTTATGAAATGTTATGATTTTTTTTTTTTTGTACACGGCATGCGTGTAACCCTATTTCCCGCGAAATAAACAGTCGGTGCCCGCTTTTGGTCCAAGATTGTGTTTCTCTGAACCCTAATTTTGAAGCCAATTTCAGCGAACAAGGGAGCTCGCCCGATACTTCAGGGAGATAAAAGTTATGTGTATCCCGACAGTTGCCTTGTTTATTATTATTATTATTATTATTATTATTATTATTATTATTATTATCATTAATTAGGAGCAGGACAAAATTAATGTATATGATAATTAAATGATTAGAATAATTAAAAGTTTAAATTAAATGTACTAATCTATATACCCATGTTTAGTGTGTCTTATTACTGTCTGATTTTATTTAAAAGTAAGTTTTGATCCGCAGTCTATGTTAATGGGACAGTTACATACTTTCAGATTGCGCAGGCATCCCCAAGGCCACAGAGGAGCTTACTCCCATAATTATAACATTGTTAATGATTATAATAATAACAATGAATAATGAAAATATTAACTAATGGCAAGTAAGGATAATGGTGAAAATAATAGCAATTAAACGGGTAGTAAAGTGATAAAGTAATAATATCATCATTATTATTAATAATAGAGATAATAATGATAATAAGTTTTTTTTATTATCTATTATTGTTGATAATGTTGTTGTTATTGATAATAACAATAATGATAATAATGATAATGATAATAATAATGATAATAATAATATTGTTATTATCATTATCATTATTGATATAAATACTATCATTATATTTGTATTGGTATTGATTGTAACTACGATGATAATTATGATAATAAGAATCATAATGATAATAGTAGTAATAGTAATAAAAAGGATAGTCATGTTGATAATGATAATAATAATAATGATGATAATTATAGTATTGATGATAGTAATGAGAATAACGATAGTGATAGTGGTAGTGATAATGACGATAACTATAATAGCATAAATTATAATGATAATTATTATATTAATACTAAAGGGAAATTTATTTCGATAATGATTCTGATAATAATATGTCTAGAAATATCATTAGTGATAATAATGATACGAAAATAATGAGAATAATAATGATAATAGAAGTGATGATGATGGTATAAATAGTAATAATAGAAAAAATAGTACCATTAATAATAGTGGTAATGAGAATAATAATACTGAAAAAGATTATATTATTAATGAAGATAATAATATTGATGGTGATAGTTATAATGATAAAACAACAATGATGACGTTAATGATAACGATAACTGTTGTGGTAATAATAATAAGGATAATAATGATAATAATAATGGTAATGATTATTATTATTATTATTGTCATTATTATTATTATTATCTTATTGTTATTATTAATAATATTGTTATTATCATGATGATGATAATTATAATAATAATGATAATGTTGATAGTGATAAAGGTGATGATAATAATGAGGGTAATGATTATGATGATGATGATGATGATGATAATAATGACATAATGACATAATGACATAATGACATAATGACATAATGACATAATGACATAATGACATAATGACATAATGACATAATGACATATGACATAATGACATAATGACAATAAAAATGACATTGGGGATAATAAGGATAATAACGGCGATAATAACAATCCTGATAATTGTAATAAGAATGATAATGATAACAACAACAAAATGAATAGTGATAGTGATAATGATAATAACAATAATAAAGGC
>NC_061860.1:21356769-21359269 GCF_019202785.1 Penaeus chinensis
TAATTCATTTCTCAGACGTAAACAAGCGGCACGTGTTTACGCCCAGAAGCTAACCCGGCCGCGAGCACCGAGGCAGAGGTTGCGTGGTGGCGAGACATGCGCCCGTGTAAGGTCACCCTGGATCGTCTCTCCCCTCGGTAACCTTCCTCAAAAGCAGACGGAAAGTGGGCTGGACAGGCAGAGGGGAGAAAACACTGTGCTTTGTGAGGAAACGTGTGCTCGGCGCGTTACAAGTGCGTGTGTTTATCTGTGGAAATTAAGAGAGATTGTCTATATATTAGGAGTTATCACCATTGTTATTATCGTTACTATATACAATTATATTCTCTCTCTCTCTTGTTATATTCGTCTCTCTCTCTCTCTCTCTCTCTCTCTCTCTCTCTCTCTCTCTCTCTCTCTCTCTCTCTCTCTCTCTCTCTCTCTCTCTCTCTCTCTCTCGCTCTCTCTCTCTCTCTCTCTCTCCCTCGCTCGTGCGTCGTCTGAAGATTGAAAGAGAAAGAGACAGAGAGTGATTCGTGAGTTCGGACCGTGTCACTCACGCGTGACGGTGACGAGCGGTAATCAGTTTGCGAGAAAAGAAAAATTATATTCACTTGCACCGTGAGCGATTTCCAAAAGGTGAAATATTTATAGACAAAGCTTCGTTCAACTCTTTCCTTTAAGATTACGGATCGAAGAAAAGTAGAAGAGACTTGAGGAAGAGAGAGAAAAAAAAAATAACGAAAAGTTAACGAACAGGACAACGAACGAACGAACGCGATAACATATAAATAATTAAACATACAGGATCATAAAAACAATAATAAAAAGAACAGACCAAACAGAATTAAATCAAGGAGCTCCCCCTCCCCCCGTCCACAACAGCAAAAATGTCCCAAACTTCGAAGCACATCAAGAAATACCGCGTGAACGCCCTCGTCTCCTTCAAAACCCCCCACAAGAGCCACGCCCCCGCGCCCACCGCGCCGCCCACCCAACCGCCCAGGCCAGCCAAGGCGGGCGTCTCAAAGAGGAAATCTCATTCCAGCGAGGTCGTGGCGTCGGCCGTCGTGGAGACGCTGGTCGACAGGGGCCGCTCCCGGGGGGGGAGGGACAAGCGCCTCGACGCCAAGGCCGCCGCCAACAGGGCCGACCGCTTCCAGGTGGGTTGGGGGCCCACCGGGAGACCTTCGGGGGCCCTTGGGTAATGACTTATGGGGGGACCCCGAATTTTTGGCCTGGTGGGGATTTTGTGATGATGACCTTGTTGTGATGACCCTGAGTTGATGACCTGGTGGTGATGATTTTGTGATGATGACCTTGTAGTGGTGACTTTGTGTTCCTGTAGTGGTATCCATGTGTTGATATCTGTGATGACCTCTTAGTGATAGTATTTTGATAACTTTGTTCTGATAACCTTATAGCTGTGAGGCTGTGTTCACGACTCTGCGTTTATGATGTTGTAGGGATGACTATATTTTGAGGATCCTGTTCATGACCCTGAGTCGAAGGCTCCATGTTGATAACTCTGTGTAGATGACCCCTTGTGGAGGACTCATTGTAGGTAAGGTGACCTACTGCTGATAACATTTAGGTGATAAGCCTGTAGTGATGACCCTTATCTGATGACTCATTGTAGACAAAGTGACCTAGTGTTGATAATGCTTAGTTGATAAACCTGTAACGATGACCCTTATTTGATGACTCCATGATGACACCCTTCATACGAAAACCCTCGTCGATGAACAAGTGCTAATGACCCCTGTTGTGTTAAGTGACCCAAGATTTAGCACGCTATGTGGTCCTTTCGAAGCGATGACGCCCTCCTAATGAGAGTCTTATGGAGACATCGATATTAGGGGAGCCAGTAGCGTGTGTCTCTTGGGAATAGATGGCGTTTGTTACGAGAAGTAGGTCGCTATGATGATGTTGAAAGGGTTATGTTGATGATTGTTATAATGTTGATAACAATGATAATAATAGTACTACTACTATTACTACTATTCCTATTAACTACTACTACTACTTCTACTACTACTACTACTACTACTACTACTACAATTACTACTACTACCACTACTACTATTACTACTACTACTACTACTGCGGCTGCTACCGCCGCTGCTGCTGCTACTTCTGCTACTACTACTGCTATTATTACCACTAGTAATGCTAATAATGACAATAGCAGAAATTATATTTTTACTTAATAATAAATTACGATAATGATAATGATGATAATGATAATAAAAAGATAAACATAATGATAATGATAATAATGACAATAATAATGATAATGATAATGGTAATAAAAATGATAATGATAATGATACTGATACTGATAATGGTAATGATAGTAATAGTAATAATGATAATAATAATTGCGACATTACTAATAATAATGATAATGATCATAGTAATGGTAAGGATGATGATGATGATGATGATGATGATGATGATGATGATAACAATAGTAATAATAATAACATCATTGATAATAATAGTGGTAAAAATGATAAAG
>NC_061860.1:21369269-21374269 GCF_019202785.1 Penaeus chinensis
ATTTATTACACGCTATAAACAGAGCACCTTGCTTATATACTAAGTAAAGAGGCTTTTATATTGCGGTACTACGTAATACCCTATTTTCCCTTGCAGATACATCACCATCATCGACGTAGTAATAATGAAAAAGATGGGGTGTTTTTTTTTTTTTTTTTCAAGGGCAAGAGGGGGTTTCACTGAATAAATAAATTTTCCCTTGCGATTTTTGGAATTAAGCCAAGCTACAGTGGTTATACTACACTATGAATTAGTGATGATCGTGATGAATTTGTTCCTAAATCTCAAGTATGAGTGGATTACGCCCGGTGGTTGATACTTACTTTGTAAATAATGAAGGAAAAGCAAATAACACCCTAATTGAAATTATGTTTGTCAACTTGCATGATCCCGTAGCGCACTCTCACGTTCTCATGGGTGCTGTTATTCCCTCTGTTTTTCTGACTCGATTTGTTATTCTCTCTCTGGCTGGCACTCTGATCTCTGGCTCTGACTGTTAGTGTGTATAACTGTCGATTTGTCTGTGTGTCTCTTTTGTCTTTTTCTCTGTCTAGGTCTTTGTCTGTCTGTCTGTCTCTGCCTCTGTCTTTCGCTCTGTCTCTGTCTCTCACTCTCATCCTCTCTCTCTCTCTCTCTCTCTCTCTCTCTCTCTCTCTCTCTCTCTCTCTCTCTCTCTCCCTCTGTCTCTCTCTCTCTCTCTCTCTCCATCCCTTTTTCTACCTCTCTCTCTCTCTCTCTCTCTCTCTCTCTCTCTCTCTCTCTCTCTCTCTCTCTCTCTCTCTCTCTCTCTCTCTCTCTCTCTCTCTCTCTCTCTCTCTCTCATTAATTCGTATGTGTGTATGAATATACCTATATCCATCCTGTTTTAATATCTTTGTTTGTCTATCTAATCCTACATTCATTAGTCTATACCTATATCTGTAGATCTATGTATGTACATATATCTACATCTATAACTATATGAATATCTACACCTATTTATCTATGTTTCTCTCTCTCTCATTAATTCATATGTGTGTGTATGCATACGCCTACATCTAACATGTTTTTATATCTTTGTTTGTAAATCTATTCCTACATCTATCAAGCTATACCTATATCTGTACAGTTATATATGTACATATATCTACATCTTTAACTATATGAATATCTACATCTATTTATATATCTGTGTATTTGTCTCTCTACTTATCTATCTACACTTTTTTATCTATCTATTTGTCTATCTACACACACACACACACACACACACACACACACACACACACACACACACACACACACACACACACACACACACACACACACGCACACACACACACACGCCCGCACACTTCACTTGAGCGCATCGCCTCCACTCCTCGGGTCAGCCATTAAAAGCAGGAGCAGTCTGACCCTCCGCCATGCGAGGACCTCCTGTTCTGCACAACACGAGCCTTTGCACTCATACCTTGCACGCCATCAACGTGTTTGCTCCTGAATTCCTGGACTCTCCTCTTGCAAACGTCTAGAGTTCTCTCCTTGTGCTGTCCTTGTCAGTTTTGTTGTTGTGACATTTTTGGTTTAGATTCGTGTTTAAGCTTTTCCATTCTTTGATTGATTTATTTATTTTTATATTATGATTTTTTTTTCATTTCTTCTGACTCACATGTTTTGTTTTTGTTTTGTTTTGTTTTGTTTTTTCCTTTCTTTATTCCCTCACACATTTCGATTCTTACAGTTACAGAAGAACAAATTTCTCTCTGCTGAGTCTTCTTATTCCAGCAACTCATTATTCCCTGACTTATCGTTCTCTCCGTTGCGAAATAATCTTGCAATAAATCTTTTAAACTAAAGTATAAAAATATGGAGGAAAACCATATCATTCGTATCATCATGCAGCTCTGAAGTCCAAGATAATGACAGCTCTTTTAGTGACAATAAAAACGACTGCAATACACATAAAATTCATATACATAATATAAATGATATGGAAAATGATGGTAGTGATATTAAATCTTGATAACAGTGGTAATGATGATAATTATAATGGCAATAATGATAATGATGATAATTATAACGGCAATAATGATAATGATAATAACTATAACGGCAATAATGATAATGATGATAATAGCAATGATCATAACCATGATGGCGATCATGATGAAAATAATGATGATCATGATGATAAAAATAGCAATGGTAATATCAGCAACACCACTAATAGGAATAGTAAGAGTGGTTATGGTAATAACAATATTAACTACAACACCAACAAAACAACAACATATATAACAATGATGATGATAATAAACACAACTCCTATTATTCGTGGCGTTGCCTCATTCATTTTTCAGAACTACAAGATATTGTTAGTTAGACAATGAGAGCATGCCAATGAAAGACGAATCGCTACGTATTTTTTCGTGAGAGAGGCCTTTAAAAGAACCATATTTCGGTAAAGGTTACTGGGAAATTCTGCCTAGTGAGAGAGCAGGGGTTTTAAATTTCATTGGCAGCGTATCGAGGCTACTGAGGTTTACGAAACTACCTTTGCCTAACGTAAATTGCTATTTTGACAATATGGTTGGCCTCAATTCATTTTTGGTTGGTCCCTTGTCTGGCGTGGGGAAATTACGTGCAGGATTGGTGGGGTGTCTTTCCGCTGGTCCTGGTAAATGCTTCTTTGCTTTTCATGATATTAAATATCTTCATTTCAGTTCCGGGAACAGTGGTACTAGTCCTTTTGTCGATGAAGTCAGAGCACTTTCGTCTGCACAATCTCGCCTTTTCTTAAGTTTATCCCTATTCTGTGCTCTCCATCAGGAATTGAGTTGAAATCTGATTATGATTTTACAGAAAGGATGAATATTTTTGAACGGAAATTGTGCAAATCTGCTGACCTCGCCAGTCTTCAAATACGTTTTTTGAGGATTGATGTTAGCGGTAATACATCGGCGCTGTGTTATTGCAGAATAAGGGTGTGTTAATGCCTGTGGATTACTCAGTAGAATGTTGTAGGCCGAAACAAAGACCCAATAATTTAAATAAAATGCCTTAGTATAGTATTACCTCGTGAGTCAAACAGACCAACAAACATTACGTGTTAGATAAAAACATGAAGAATCCCAATAGCTTCTTATAATCAGTCTCCGCTTTTAACAACACTTAACGAGTTCGAATAACTTTGGAGCCGACTTGTTAAACTGATGTGTTAAGAAACTGCAAGTGAAAACCCCGCATTTGACCTAAACTCCTATCGATTTTAGATTGGAGGCTTCGTTACATGGAATTTGCATTATCCCGATATACTATACGATTTTGTTTAAGCGCGAGATCGGCCGTGTAAGTGCTGAAGTGTGGGGTTCTCCATTTGCAACGGACCCTCCTCCCCCTTCCTATAAATGGGGAAATGGGGACAGTATGAGGTGTGAGGGCGACCCTGTCAAGGCCATCACTTGACTCAGACCTGTCCATATCCACATACTACAAAGGCAAAGTCGTATTTTTCCTATTTGTCTAGCAATTTGTCAGAGAACAATGCCAGCATTTTCTTGAAAAATCGTTTTTATATCTCTGTATCAAAAGTAACAAACATATGAAAAGATATATTTTGTTTTCCTATAGGCACCCTCGCACCCCCTATGACCTGGTCTCGCATGCTGCTCTACCTCCTCTCACCTGTACTGAGGGAAGGGCAAGCAAGGGCATGATGTCCCGACTATATAGTCTACAGTTAAGTTCATTTAAACGAAATTCAAACAAAAATCACTGTATAATTATGTCTATCTATTTATTGATTTATTAATTTATATATTCATTTATTTATATATCTATCTGTATGTCTATCTACCTATCTGTCTATTAGTCTTTCTGACAATAGAGTCTACAGTTTAAGTACATTTGTGCTGAAGTTAAGAAAAAAATATATTTATAGTCATGCCTATTTATATATCTATCTATATGTTTATCTATATATCTATCTATCTATCTATCTATCTAATCTGTCTATCAATCTATCTATCTATCTATCCATCTATCTATCTAATCTGTCTATCAATCTATCTATACGTATGTATGTGTGTATACATGTACCCTGTTTTAATAACGAAATTTTGAAAGATAAAATTGAAGCGAAAGTGATGATCATTATATTGAAACCAACATACCAGACGAACACAAGCGAAATTAATATATCTTTGACATCAAAAGTATCTTTAATCATGACTTATTAATAATATAGTTACCATTGGTATCATTCCTTATCATCACACTTAACTTCATCATTAGGAAAGGAGAGAGAGAGAGAGAGAGAGAGAGAGAAAAAAAAAAAAAAAACTTCCGAAAAGGAAAGATTCCAGACGTTTTTCGGGAAGCGTAATCTCTCTCTCGCAAAGCTTAATATCCACCAAGTTGAAAAGATGGGAAATAAAAGAGAGATATGAACTTCAGATTTTTTTTCTGGTGGAGCTTCTTTTTTTATTATTCTCTCGGGTCTATTTATTTATATATCTCTTTATTTATTTGATTGTTTAGTTATGATAGGTTTGTGTGTGTGTGTGTGTGTTTAGTCGTGGCTCTTTATCTATCCACTGTCTATCTATCTCTCTAATTTTCTTCTCTACATGTACGTCTGTCTGTCGTCGTCCTCCTCCTCCATACATAAACGCTATGCTTCATATCTGCGTATATGTATGTATTACAATCCCTCCTCTCTCTGCAGTTTCTCTTCCTCAACTTATCTCTAAATTCAGGAACGTTTGCTCAGAAAGCCTCTTATTGTTCCATTGTACTTCTTGTCTCATTCCAACTTTTGTTATTTGATTTACAGAGAACACAAATTGAGATAAAGCTTAGCAGAATATCTTCGTAAACTCTACCTGGATTTCGGAGGTCATATGCGACTCTCCCAGGCTTCTTCTATTCTGCTGAAATGGAATATAATGCCACTTGGTGTCTTCTCTTCTAGTTCTCTCTTTCTGTTCTCTCGCTACATGATTATTTTTCTACCCCTTACC
>NC_061860.1:21401769-21409269 GCF_019202785.1 Penaeus chinensis
AAGTCCTTACAATCAAAACAAACGGATCCCCTATTTGTTACTAATATTCCCTTCGATTTCTTGGATGAAATCAGGTTATGTCTGGCCTTAAATGTAACCAGAAAATGATTACCTCAAATGACGGGGAATTGATGATTAAGTCAGTAATACCTGGGCAGTATGTCTGGCTTAAGCGTATCACTGTTCCATCGGGTGTAAAGAGCTCAATGGATCGCAACCACGTCTATTTCCTGACTCTGTCTGAGAGCTGTCCAGTCGTACTTCGAAATGCGGCATCGCACTACAATCAACCTTAATCATTAACTGCAGGCGGTAGGGACGTGGAGTTGTTCAAGGCAATAATTAGCTACTCCAGAGCTGACGTTGATATAATTAAGGACTACAGTGTCGACACAACTGATGCTCTTTCTTTACTTAAGGCAACTTATTGATTGCTATTGCACATGGTACTGCGAGTCTTGGCGTCAAAAGGACGAAATTCACTATCATTTTGATAGATAACCATTTCACACTGTTCTTTGATTTCAAATATAAGCTTCAATTATACCTGCGTATAAATTATCTTATATTCATACACATATCTTTTAATCCTTCAAGCATAGGCTCTGAGGACCCCCTTCCTCCCGTACGAAGTGGTTCAAAACCATTGCATATAACTTACATCTAACATACCATAGGCACTCATAACATCCGTAAACCATATTCTCCTGGACCGCCAGCTGTACTCCTCTCCTCTGTACCACTCTGCACACTAGCATACAGGTGGCCCCGTTATCAGTCGTGGACTTCAGAACTTACCCGTTACTTAGTGACATATTTGATGCTCGTTAAAGCACGACTTAGGCAAATGAATTACGAAAAATAATTACCATGCAACACGTTTATCCTTATGCACTTTCTCGTTACTCGCAAAGGTCACGCAGCATTTGGCGATGCAAACGCAAGAATGCAGCATTACTAGAATGCAGCAATACTAACACAAAACATCACCTGCACTTACACCACAGAACATTGCGTGGAATATACAACAAATACGTTATACATAATAAATTCTCTAAATACACTAAATTAATGCACACAAATATATGATGAGCTGTTCACATTCACAATTTACAATCACGAACCCACTAAGCAGAGGAGTACATATGATGAATAAAAAGTAATAAATGTCACTATAGTCCTCCTCGCAGGCAGCGTTATTTTATGTCGCTGTAGTGACTCCCAGTGCACAACAGTAACTGTGAAATACTTTTTCTCTGACTTAGTATATCTTTATTATAAGATGTTTGCATATGACTTGAGGCCTTACTGCCAATACGTGACATGTATTGTCCTGATCAATCAGTGGGTCTGATATCGTGCTGTTTTTGCGGTTGTGAACGTTATGAATCAGGGATTTAGTCAAGATCAATTTTCAAATTATCAAATTGACTAAACCAAAACGAATAAGCATGGACTACGACGTGCAGTAACATATCAACATGACTGCATGGTATGAAAATGATAACTGACATACAGTACATATAGTTAAGATGATACTTAACCTGCGAGAACAGCAGCCTGCGGGTGAAACTTAGACCTGCAGTCACCTGTCTGCCCAACAACCTCTGTGTGTGAGTGGGACATATAAAAGCCATGCGAAGGGACCTAAAAAAACAACTAATTACGTTAAAGATAGCGGAGATGGCCGTTCGCTCGTTAAAGTAAGTGGTAAGCCCCTTGGTCGCAGGGGTCGCAAAGCATGGCGTTGCAGTCGTGCCTCTCTACACCTCTCCGCGCCGGTTCAGAGAGAGAACACTTGCACCCTCGCCTTCGTAGGTGTCAAAACAACTCAACAGTCCTTAAACAACCCACCAGCCGATAAATAAATTACACAATTAATGAAACTGTAAGAAAAAAAACTACCAAAATGAAATAGAACCCATCTGCCAGTGGAATGATACAACCCATCATCAGATGCACCTATTGCAGCCCCCCCCCCCCCCACCACATCTCCAGCAATGCTGTCTAGATCTTGTATCCATAAAAAGAAAAAAAAAAAAAAAAAATCAAGGAGTGTACATAGGCAGCTACGTGCTATTTGAGACCCTTGTTGACTATATCTATGGAAAAGTTAGAAATGTTACCTATACAAATAATAAATTCATAATAAAAGGACGACCACTATCGTGCAACCACTAGCTCTTATTACAACCTATGAAGTTCCACTTTAGAAATTATAGAACTTCGTTGAGAGAGTAGCACTTGACAATCCCAATAAATATAACATTGCCCGCACATAAATGGTTATAAATCCATGATCACCCCTCGAATTACTCAAGGTAATCACCCAAAAGTGGCTTTTAACTTTCCCAACTATAGGTAGCATAAAACATGTAAGAACAAGACAAGTGAACTTCTTACATGTCAAAAGTTCACGTACGCAAATAAGAGCACGGAAAGACACGTGGACCCAGTGATCTGGAACCAACTGCCCCAGAAATATAAATATTTCGAATATCTTTAAAAATACAAATTAAGGGAACGTCAGAATTGTCAGTGACATTAGGTTTCCAAACGTAAGATAAAGAACGACTTGTATGAACTAACTTTTGTGATATGAGGAGAAGTAATAGAATGAAGCATTTTGAATACGAATTAATCTCTCTCACACATACACAAACACACACACACACACACACACACACACACACACACACACACACACACACACACACACACACACACACACACACACGCTGTCCAAGGAATTAACAATCTGAATGACATTCCTACATCAATCTTAACAAATATGATCATGTTAAAATATGATTTTCATATCCCAAATAGAAATGATCTTATTTTGCTTCCCTAATTGGAGTAATCAAAAGGTCATTAACAATACAGTGAGCCTCTAGAATTGGGGAGAGGGAGAACGCTCGGTCATCCGTTTAAGTTTATGGTTGTTCGCCCTAAATAGTTGGCTGTAATTAGCGAGATTTTCGTTGAAGAATTGAAAGAGAAAGAAAGAAAGAAAGAAAATATATAAAGAGGGTCTGTAACAGCGCAATATTAATGTGACAGGGATCGGATATTTGTCAAAAGCATGATGTGAAATGGATATTTGTTAACAGAATGATAGCAGTATATTCAGTTACAATGCATATCAACAGGTTATTCATATTCCTTGTCAGTACAATATGTGTGCAGGTTACTGAACTGAAGGACAATATTAATAAAATGTCGATTAACAGGATACCAGCTTTATAGTCTTATCATGGTAGTATCAACAAAGGCAAACCAAGAACAATTTCAAGATAATATTTATAAGCCTGACAGTAAAATATGAATCATCAAGACAAATGTCAACAGGGTATATATTAAAAGATCAAAGGCAGCAGCATATCTATCAACAGGACAATACTATCAGGTTATTAATTAAAAGATCAAAGTTCGTAGGGTATTTACCATTAGGATAATTTGAATAGTATATCTGTAAACTAGATATTTCTGAATAGGACATATCAATAGCACGCTTTTTCGAAATCTAATGCATATTTTGTGAGAAAAAAATCCAAATACAACACAAATATTTACGACTCTCATCCAGTGCTTTATATCATTGTTATTATTTTATTTTTCAAAGGAATAAATCATTAATAATAATAATAAATTATTCGAAATTTTCTGCAGCGTTTTATCATTTTCCTCAGAAGACCCAAAGGCCACGGAAAGAATCCCTTATTAAACCTTTATCATTAATTATTATATTTAATCGTTCTTATTTTATAATTGTTCATCCAAATGTCCTGTTCTAACCTCTTGAGGACAAGAGTTTCCTTCGCTCTATCCAACACATTTCCCAAAAGTAATTGTTGCAACAACTTCACAGTTACATTTCCATAATCCCAACTCTTCTTCTATGCCATTATGAGTGAAGTAGGTACTCCTGCCATGAATTCCTGTCTTTGTCTTGAATTTTATGTAGTGTACACCCTCTTGCATGCAACTGCCTCTGGTCAAGTTATTATAGCAGATGAAAGAGAGGTGTGGGAAGAGCATATATATATATATATATATATATATATATATATATATATATATATATATATATATATATATATACACATTTTTTTTGTTGTTTGTTTTGTTTTTTTTGTTTATCCTCTATTGCTAAAATCATTGAACTTTCCTTTTCCTAGTGCAGTCATTGCAGGTAATCGAAAGGAGACAGATACTTTCACAATAATGCAATAACCAAATAGCAAGTTTGTTGGTTTTGAAACAAAAGTTTCATACGTGCAAAGTTTTCTTACGCAATGAGAGAATAATCTTGTGAAGGAACCGAGATCGTTATGGAAACGAAACATCTTAACAAAGGATCGTAAGAATTGATAGATTTACTTGTTTTCCTTTGTTTCAGCATTATACAAGTTTAAGCCTCGTGCCCTGGGCACCTAGCAATTATCAGCTGGACGCCCATGACTAAAGTAAACAAAATTATGAATCTAGTGCAGCATGACTCTGAGAAACGCGTTCGAGGGGTCAGACGAAGGTTTGGATTCTGTTCCGACAGTGCCGATTATGCAAAGCCTGAAGACGCTTTCATACTTATTGTATCAAATATACAACTTGACAATGTATAGATGGAAAATTAACTAATAAGAATTGAACCTCATGTCAGTAAAAATCTGAAAATGAGAACCAGTGAAGGCATCATGGAGGAACATAAAAACGTAACCTATAAATATATTAATAAAAGTGCAAAGGCGAATGAGAAAGAAGGTCCCATCTCTATACTTTTGTATGTATATAAATATATGAATATTAATATATATATTCATATATATTTGTATATATGTATATATTTATAGATACGTATATGTATATATATATATATATATATATATATATATATATATATATATATATATATATGTGTGTGTGTGTGTGTGTGTGTGTGTGTGTGTGTGTACGAGGGTGCTTCAAAAAAAATGTGGAAAAAGTCCTTAACTAAAGCTCATAAGGAAGGATTTTGATTTCAATGTACCTGGACATTCTTGTACCAACGTATTATAACGTGTTCAGACATGAACCCTTAATTGCAGGTAAGGACGCATCGCTTGGAAGTCAGGCACCATTCAAACAACATGGAATCCATCAAAATCGAGGCCTGGAGAAACATTAAATTCATGGTGAAACTCGGTCGGGAGAATAGGCAAATTGACGCTCTGGAACAAGTTTACGTGACAATGCCCCAAAGAAAGTTGGTTCAGAAGGGGAAGAAACGAAATTAAAGATGAGCCCTGCAGTGGCACTCAACATCTCTGAGGGTTCTGCACACAAAATTTTGGTGGAGAGTTTGAGACTAAGCAAACTTTCCGCTCGATGAGTCCCTAGTCTGTTGTATCAAGATCAGCAGCAAACAAGGGTAGATCTTTCAATGGAAATTTTGAACAATGTGCGTTCAAGAGGAAAGGTCATGGCTACTGTCTTCTGGGATGCAGAGGGGATTTTGCTGGTTGACTTCCTCGATAGCAAGAAAACAATTACATTTTATTATGAATGAGTTTTGAGAAAAATGTCCAAAACACGACAATGCACTCGCTCACGGCGCTAGGCAGACAAGAGCTGTGCTACGTGAATATCGATGGGAAATCTTCCGACATCCACCTTACAGCCCCGATTTAGCCCCATCCGACTTCTTCTTGTTTCCAACCTTAAGAAAAAATAATTGAAAAGTACCATTTTTCCATAGGTTGAAGATGTAAAAAGAGCTGCTCTGACATGGTTCAGATCACATGACCCACAATTTTACTCAAACGGACTTAAAGGCTGACATCAACGTTCGTAGAAGTGTATTGACGTTAAAGGAGGATACGTTGAAATATAAATGTCATAACTAAAACCGTTTTTCATACTGTCCTTTTTTCAACGAACTCTTTGAACCCCTTGTGTGTGTGTGTGTGTGTGTGTGTGTGTGTGTGTGTGTGTGTGTGTGCTTATATATACATATACATACATATATTATTAATAATAAAAATATATATACACACATAGATATACATATACTTAAACACACATATATGTACAATCTTAACAAGACAAGAGGACATAAACTTTAATGTGTGGCTTGTATGACTTTATATACATCTCCAGGTATGAGATTTACACTAGTATAAACATGTACTTCAGAGTCGAGAACATGGTGCAGGAGACGTCATTCTCACCCTTGCTGAATATCTACATGGAGAATGTCATACAGTTCACGCACATTTATTTTTCCTGAAACATTGTACACGTGGAGACCTTGCAGCACTTGGTAAATTGGCCTCCAGGACTACAAAACGCGAAGCAGAAAAGAATCTCTCTTCTGTAAAAGATCAAACGCTGAAATAGAGAAATTGCAGTTCCAGTTCAGATAACATCCTACAAGAGGATGGAGAGTACTTTGTAACGAATTTCCTTTTATATTCGTTCCGATGCAGTTATAAATGGAGGTGCATCAAATACGTCTTTGCTTTGTGGGGTTATTTCTATCTATTTACATTTTATTCACACTGGGACCGAAAAGAGTTATTAGTTTTGAGTCATTTTTTGGCGAAAGCCGGAGACAACAGCCGGGTGGAGTTGATGATTATCACGATCAGCTCCGTCAGCTTTAATCGAAAAAAGTAAAATCTTGTATAATCCTATCTATCTGCATGTATGTATGCATGTACATTTCTATCTATCTATCTGTCTGTATATCTACTTACCAAACTTCCTATCTGGATATATTCCGTTAGTCATGCTTAATCTAAATGCTTCCGTAATCTACCATCGACTCATGTCTCGAGGGCGAGAAAGTGAACCTCAAGACCTGCAAGCGAGACCTGCGGCGCCTCCCTTCACCTATTCAAAGGATAAAATGTGCCAGGGGAGGCCCCAGAAGAAAAGAGAACGATTATTCAGTGCTAGGATCTTTAAGGCTCGCACGGAGAGTGCAGTGGTTCGAGTTTGTAGACGAAAGGGGCAAATGTGAAGTGTGTACCGAGAAGGGAAAGAAGCCAAGACCATTTTTAAGTTGAACTCATTGTAGGGCGCGTCTTCGCTGCAGCTAAGGTATGATTTTTTGTATTGCTTTCACTAACAAGTATTTGGTATATAGCGCATAACCTAAATAGAAATGAAGCATTTATATATATAGCTTTTACACGTAAGAGCTCACTCTATCTAACATGGAGGGACAGATTATTTCAGTCTTTTTGCTGTGCTCTATAATAGGTTATGGTGTGCAATAAAAATACATAAGTAATTACAAAATCTTTTTAAATAGGTACATTTATATTTTTATATTAGACTACGTGCTACGGCAGTAAAGTGTCTCTCTCTCTCTCTCTCTCTCTCTCTCTCTCTCTCTCTCTCTCTCTCTCTCTCTCTCTCTCTCTCTCTCTCTCTCTCTCTCTCTCATTATCGCTTTTTCTATATATATATATATATATATATATATATATATATATATATATATATATTTATATA
>NC_061860.1:21449269-21451769 GCF_019202785.1 Penaeus chinensis
CAGAGCAACTAGATGTGTTCATCTCGCGCTAGACACCAATGAGAAAGCTTCCGTGAGTAGATAATAGTTGCAATGCGATAAAGATGATGGAATTGTAGAAACAACCCCAGGACATGTGCAATAGAACTTTGGGAGGAATTGCAAATAGATGATTATTAAGGAAATGAACATTAGAAGAAAAAAGAAAACACAATTCGGTAATGTATAGAAAAAATTATCAGACATTGCAGAATATAATGACGCTTCGGTGAACCCAGTGGCAGAAGCAGTCATTTGTGTGTATGTCGGGAACAGACAGACGCCTGAGACGGAGGAACAGACACGAAGGACTTCTCTTCATCCACACAAACTAATTGCAATCTCTTTGGCAATGGAAATCATTAATACTTACAATTGGAACACAATAATGTGTGACTCACAGACAGCTTTTAAGTGATAGGAAGAAATTAAATGATGAAATAGTTTGTACATTTAGAAAACAATAATAATATATGTGTTAAATTTATGGGGATAAGTGGGAATGAAAAAGTAGATAAGCTAGCAAGAAGCAGTGCAAAAATAGGCAAAATGAAGACATGGAGTAATTTAGTCAAAATGTACAATGAGTTAACTGAAAATGTCAACTAAATTTATTCTAGTTGGAAACTATAGAGCATATGGTAAAATATTAGGGCATAACTTAAGACACTATGTAATGGAATATCAAAACATAGACCCTTTCAGAAAGGAAAACATAAATGATACCAATGATAAAGCATCATACCAATGTAAACAATTTGCAAGTGTAAAATAATAGGAACGTAATTGTAAAGATCACCATACCTAGTTACTCCAAAGAAGTTGGTATGTTTGAGTAATGTATTATATATCCAAAATAACGGTTTAAAATCAAATTTGTCTACTAATCTATATAGCTATTTACCTGTCTGTCGGTCGGACTACCTCTCCCCCTTCTCTCTGATTATCTGTCTGTGTATCTCTTCTTGCATTCATGTGTGCGTGCGTGCGTGCGTGTGTGTGTGTGTGTGTGTGTGTGTGTGTGTGTGTGTGTGTGTGTGTGTGTGTGTGTGTGTGACTACAACACAATATGACGGGAAACAAAAGAAAAAGTCAACACAAGAGGCAAACGGAAGCAGATGTTCATGAAGCCGGATCGCTCTTCGCAAATATTGACGAAACTTCCTGCAGAAGAAATACAGCGAGGGCCTGACCTAAATATATTGCAAAGGAGATTTAGGGCAACGAGGAGTCGGAAGAATCGTCTGCGATGAAGGAAAAGACGAGGATGGACACGAATAAACAGGGGATGGATGAGAGAAGGAATACCTTAAAGCCAGCACCGATATTACGTAAGAGGTTTCTTTAATAAGATTGCAAAATCAATTTTGCAAAGAGAAGAACGTCAACTCCAGCCTATGCAACAGCAGAATAG
Organism: Penaeus chinensis; assembly: GCF_019202785.1. Classification (NCBI taxonomy): domain Eukaryota; kingdom Metazoa; phylum Arthropoda; class Malacostraca; order Decapoda; family Penaeidae; genus Penaeus; species Penaeus chinensis. The sequence continues at coordinate 21,450,702 of NC_061860.1, forward strand.
CTACCAGCTTTATCGCCATGCAAATAAAGCCTCAATGAAAATAACTTCACCGGTAAAACGAAGAAAGCAAGAATAATCTAAGCAAGGTTATTCTTGCGAGACACATAATACACAAGTATATTTGCAACACAACTCACTGAAAAGTACACAAACTACCAAAGTCTGCATCGAGGAAAATAGCATAGATTTCGAAAAGGAGTTTCTTCCTGTTTATGCAAAAAATTAATATAGCCGTCATGTGTCTGTTTGTGCACGCGCGCGTGTGTATATGTGTGTATGTGTGTGTGTGTGTTTGTGTGTGTGTATGGGTATATATATATATATATATATATATATATATATATATATATATATATATATATATATATATATATATTTATATATATATAATGTATATATTCATATATATCTACATATATACTTGTATTTATGCCCACACATAAACATAGAGCTGTTTCTTGTTTTTTGTAATGACCTATTATAGGCACATGTTTAAGGCATAACCAGAGCCTCACAGTTGGAATTTAGAGGAATGAAAATCAAAACCAATAACCACAAACTATCCTTGGGGGATGAGGGGAGGCAGAACTTGGGAGGGAGAAAAGAGGGGCATGCACACACACACACACACACACACACACACACACACACACACACACACACACACACACACACAATCCCATCTATTAATAATTATTTACAGATGTAACTTGCCTGGATTTATATCGAACCTTCAACAGCTAATAAAGACACAGATTCAACGTGTTGGACTCGTTAAAGATATTAATAATCTTCAAGTTTATAACTGAACAATCATGCCGCGTTTTGATGTCGAATCGTTGCTCAGTAATGAAGCCTTCTCGGAAATCGCTTCCATTGGGATGTTTGTCCGGGGAAGTCAGACGGCCTCCAAGAACAAACTGGTGGCCTAGAATATACTTTTTACTGCTTTGTGTTATCTGTCCCATCTATATCTTAATCTATATTTATATTTATATTCATACCTATATCTATATTTATCTATTTATCTTCTTATCTATCTATCTATCTATCTATCTATCTATCTGT
>NC_061860.1:21474269-21476769 GCF_019202785.1 Penaeus chinensis
AAGGACGCCCTGTGGAGAAAAAACAAAAAAGGGCGGATGAGCTTAGAAAGAGCCAACGGCCATCCATGTAAGAGAAGGAGAACCCCTAAATAAAAACCCTCGCCAACCCGCAGACAAAGCGAGGGAAGGATGGCACAAGCCCTGGTATGACGGACACTAACGGATCAAGGCCCTCAGCCCAAAGCAGCTCCAGAGCGCCTACCTATGGCAGCGGGTGGGCAGTGAACGGAGCAGAGGGTGCTAAGAATCACTGGGGTAAAACCAGCTGCAGCTGGAACTTGCAAATATGCACCTGGAATGTAAGAGCACTCTACTTGGACGATAAAATCCTAGAGTTCGAGGATGAGGTAGGTAGGATCAAGTTCGGCATCATCGGAATCTGTGAAGCACGCAAGAAGAGAGAAGGATGCATCACCCTCAGTAAAAGCGGCCACACCATGTGCTATAGAGGCGGCAACACTTGCCACAGTGGAGTCAGTTTCCTGGTACACAAGGACATCTCCGAAGATGTCGCCTGCTTTAAGAGTATGTCAGACCGAGTGGCACAGCTAACCATCAAGATCAACGACAAATACCAACTCTTCATTCTCCAGGCATATCTACCAACAACAAGCTATACAGACGAGGAAGTAGAAAAGTGTACGAACACATAAGCAACCTCATCAGCTATAGTACAGCCCAATCTAAGATCGTCATGGGTGCAACTAAAACGCAGTCATGCACTGTAACATATAGGCTAGGAGCACGACTCTCACATCAAAGACACCAATTTTAGAAGACCATGAACACATTCTTCAAGGAACGACCCAGTAGGCGCTGGACCTGGATCTCACCTAACTGCACCACAAAGAATGAGATCGATTACATTCTCAACAACAGGCCACGCATTTTCACAGATGTATCAGTCCTGGACTCGTTCAATACGGGCAGCGACCATGGCACGTGGATCTATGATTATCAACACCAGACTGGGGAGGGCAAAGGTACTGAAGCGCCCCAGGAAACCAGACGCATTGATCCTATCGGCCAAGACCGAAAAATTTCAGATGACACTATCGAATAGATTCGAGATACTAGAAACATCAGATGACCTCAACCTTTACTTGAGCAACCTCATGACCACCATCTTGGAGACAGAGTGGAGATAGCTGGGCACAGCAAATCGCCAAAACTAGACGAGCTGTCCACGGAAACAAAGCAGCTCAAGGAAAAGCGACGACAGTTGAAACGAGGAGAAACACCAGGCTCTTTATCACCAGAAGACACCAGCCCATCAGCAAAGACATGACAAAACTCCCGCCAGATGTTCTACCTTCAGAGGGGAGAGATGCCATCAAGCGCCAGAAACGCAGCAAGGCCCCGGGTGAAGACAACATCGCCGCCGAAATTCTGCAGCACGGCGGGGAGCCTAGCGTGCTCACCAATATATTCAATGTCTGCGTTAGGGCAAAGTACCAACCAGCTGAAAAAACGCAGTTGTAGTCCTTCTGCAAAAAAAAGGCTGACATGAAGAACTATCGACCCATCTTTGTCACATATAAGACCTTGTCTCATGTGTTCTTGAAGAGGATGCTTTGTACACTGGACCGCCATCAACCCAGGTCAGGATTTTCGACCCTCGACTACATGCAAGTTGTCATCCAGCTACAAGAAAAGGCGATCGAGTACAAGATCCCTCTCTATTTGTCCTCCGTGGATTACGAAGAGGCCTTTGACTCAATCGAGTTCAAGCCACCCTTCACGACGCTAGAAAACTATGGAGTCGGCCCAGCACATATCCGCCCCATAAGTGACCTCTACGATGAAGCAACTGGCACCTTAATCTTCAACGAAACAGTGATAAGATCGCGCTGCAGAGAGGAGCGAGGGAGGGCAACAACATATCGCAGAAACTATTCACGGCTTGCCTGCAAAACAAGATTGCGTGGGAAGACAGATAGCATCTAAGACTTGGAGAACATCCTCACCGACACCCACAACACCAACGCTCCAGTTGGTCTAAATATGCACCTGCGAAAGGCGAAGGTGATGTTCAACGACCATGCCACAAAATCTGCAATCACCGTCGATAACAAGAACACCAAAGAGGAAGATATCTACGTCTACCTCGGCAGAAAGATAACGCGGGAGGGGGACTCATTCCCAGAATTTAAGCGACGCCTTGCACTGGGATGGGCAGCCCCCGGCAAAGTAGATAACATCATGACAACCAGAAAGGCAAGCATGAAAAAAAAAGAAAAGTGCAGAACGAATTCATCCTACCAGTGATTACCTACGCCAGCGAGACCTGGGCTCTCAACAACAGCTCAATGGAGCTACTGTGAGTGGCGCAGCGTGAAATGGAACGCATCATGCAAGGCATCAACCTAAGTGACCAGAAAAGCAACACCTGGATCCGGAAACAGCAGGAGTAGACGACGTGGAGAGGTGGAGAGACGACCTCAACAACCAGCTGGGACCCAACTGGACACAGCTGGCCAAGGGCGTGAACAGTGGAAGA
>NC_061860.1:21484269-21486769 GCF_019202785.1 Penaeus chinensis
ATATGTATGTATGAGTGTGTGTGCATATATATATTTATATGGGTTTCCATAGTCATAAGTATGTATACAAGGTATGTGCGCATGAATGCGTGCGCATAAGCGTGGGTGAGTACATATATATGTCTTCGCACATGAAGTGCGCGCATGTTTATGTATGTGTATGCACATACACAATAGGCCAATAGGCGGGAGGTAACTCGGCTGTCTACCTCACAATCAAAAAGCATGACTGCACCGACAGAGCAACGGCCCTCATTCCCCGGAGGCGAAGGAGCCCCTGGTTACGGCGGCGATCAGGATCGCTCCGGAGCAAAGGGTGCTAAGAATCCCCGGCCAAGAACAGGCCGCCCCACGTTGATAAACCTTTGCACATACAATATAAGGACAATGAGAACGGAGTCCGACTTACTAGCATTACTTGAAGAACAATCCGTCATTAAATGAGATGTTGTAGGACTCTGTGAGGTTAGAAGACTAGGCGAAGAACAAAAGATACTAAATGATGGACACGTGATCTATTGGAGTAGCAAGCAAGAATTAGGGGTAGGTTTCTTAGTTCACAAACGTTTGGAAAAGAATATCGTGGAATTCCATAGTATAAACGAAAGAGTGGCTTCAGCAACAAAAAAAACTAAATAATAGGTACAACTTAAAGATTGTTCAAGTCTATGCTCCAACCTTCAGCCACAGTGATGACGAAATAGAAAAGTTTTTATGAAGATGCTCATTTAGCCAACGAAAGAGTAAAAACCCATTTCACAATAATAATGGGAGACTTTAATGCCAAAATAGGTAAAAAGACAGAAGGAGAAACCGTAGTGGGGAATCACGGAGTAGGCACTAGGAATGAGAGGGGACAAATGCTAGTCGATTTTGCAGAGGCTCGATCACTCAATATCATGAATACATTCTTTGAAAAAAGACTAGAGTGGAAGTGGACATGGAAGTCGCCATCGGACATCAAAAACGAAATTGACTTCATAATTACAAATAGGCGTGATATAGTAAAACATGTGGAAGTTATTAATAAAGTAAATATTGGCAGCGACCATAGGTTGGTCAGAGGCCAAATTAAATTACACCTCAGAAGGGAAAGGAATAAACTCATACGAAAACCGCAGCCAAACTTTGATATGTTGAAGACCAAAGCGACAGAATTTAGTATTAACATCCAAAACAGATATTCACTTCTCAGCGACGAAGATCTCAACATTGACCAAATCAACAAACAGTTCAATGACATAATAAAGGAAGCTGCACTTGAAGTAGGCGGTAAGAACGTCAAACAAAGCTCTAGTAAGCTCTCGATAGAAACTAAAGAACTTATGCAAACACGTAGGGTATTGAAAACATCGACAAATAGGGAAAAAATAGAATTAGCTGAACTAACAAAAACTATAAACAAAAAGAAGAGAGAAGATGTACGAAAATTCAATACTCAAACAATAAATGAAACAGCGATATCATGTACCAGCATGGATCGGAAAGGATATCAAAATCGGGGACGAATACCTAAACAATCTAAGATTTGCAGATGATATTGTTCTCTTCAGTGAATCTGTAAATAAAATGCAGCAACTAATAAATGATCTGAATAGAGAAAGCCTGAAAGTCGGACTTAGTATGAACAAGAAAAAGACTAAGATCATGTTCAACAGTAGAGTTCAATTCGAACAGATACATATTCAAGGCGAAGCGCTAGAGGTGGTAGACAAGTATATATACCTAGGGCAACTCGTACCGACAAACACGTCTAGCGAAGAGGAAATTAAACGACGCATCAGTCTAGGCTGGAGCGCCTTCGGCAAACACAGTTGATACTGGGAATTAGTCTAAGAAATCGGATGAGGGCAACGTGGATCAGGGAACAGACAAAAGTGGAAGATATTCTCGGGAGCATCAAAAAGAAAAATGGCAATGGGCAGGTCAGATATGTCGAAGGCGAAGACAGGACAACAGATGGACAAAGAAGGTATCAGTCTGGGTTATAGATAACATAAAGAGGCGAAGGACCAGACCTATGACAAGATGGCGCGACGAAATAACGAAATTTGGGGGCCAAGGCTGGAAGCAAAATCGCGAAAGACAAAGATGGAAAAGATTGGGAGAGGCCTACGTCCTGCAGTGGACTGACCCAAGTTGATGATGTTATATATAGGGAGAAAAGTAAGAGAGTAAGAGAGAGAGAGAGAAAGGCGTGAGGACAGACAGACAGCCAGAGAGACAGACAAACAGACATACAGACTGATGGAACAAACAGGCAAAAAAACAAACAACAACAAAAAAACGACGGACTGAGAGAAAGACCACCAAGGCGATAGAGAGTCAAAGAGACAGGCAGACAGATAAAGGGGAATAGAGATAAGCAGAGAAACAAACAGGCACACAAACAGAGGGGCGTAGAGATAATCAGAGAAACACACATACACAGAAACAGATAAACAGAAAGACATAGAGATTAAAAGAAAAAATACAGAGACAGACAAAGTGACATAAAGAT
>NC_061860.1:21491769-21494269 GCF_019202785.1 Penaeus chinensis
CAATAATAATAATAATAATAATAATAGCAATAAGGATAATAATAATAATTATTATTATTATAATTATTATTATTATTATTATAATAATGATAATAATAATAATAACAACAATAATAATAATGATAATAATTGTTATTATTATTGTTAATAGTAGTATTTATATAAATATTATTATTACAATCATAGTATTAATAATGGTAATGGTAATAATAAGAAAAAGAATAACAAAGATAACAATGCTAATAAAGATAGTGATAATTCTGATGATATTAATGTTAATAATGATAATAATAGTAACTATAATAATGTTAATAAAAATGACAACAACAATAATAATAATGTTAATAACAATGACAACAATGAAAATAATAATGATAATGATAATAATAATGATAGTAATAATAATAATAATAATTCCCTGGCATGGAATTATGAGGTTACCCTTTACACAATACCTCTAGGTCACCCCTGAGCAAGGTGTAGCGCCTGGTAGCTCTCCCCGAGACCAAGAAATTCCGGGTTGGCGTCCGGAGGGGGCTAGTCTGTCTCATGGGTAGGTGGAAACTCTTCAGCCTTGGTTGGCAGTTCACCTACAGATGGTATCTAGAAAAAATACTAGGGAAGGCAAACCTTACAGAAACCATCATGATATCCATGATATGAGTGCGCAAAATAATTCAAACAACACCGATGCAGGGAACTTCAGGTGAACGTCCCAGGTCCGGCGGGGGAAGGAGCGAGGCTTCTCAGGTCGTTATCCCGCGAAATCCTCGTCACGCAGAAAAACAAACAACCAATTGGAAAAAAAAGAAATTAATAAACTCGTTATGATGTGTTATTATAAGACTGACCCGTCTGAAATAGGTACCCTCGTTCAGAAAAAGGATGCATAACAAAGAGGAAGGCCTTTTTGAACTATCTGAGTAGAAACTTTCTGGGCAAACTAGAGTAATAAGAACAAACAGTTGGCTATCAGACATTGAGCTTGAGGAAATTAAGAGAGAAATGGAGAAGGAATGTATCGGAGAAGTGGAAGTGGACGAAATCGAAGGGGAGAACGGAAGAAACAGTAGAGAGGAGAATGAACGGTCGAATGTAGGGGTTGACAACGAGGAGATTGTTGATGTTGAAGTAGCTTCCGAAGCGCCTACTGAAAACTTAGAGGAAAGGATGTAGAGATCGGGATCATGAGAATAATTCTAGAGGAGTTAAGTAAAAAGGTCATTAAAGACCCGATTAGCCTCCGATTTTATGATAGAAAAAGTTTGAAGACAGCAACAGCCAAAGTAGATAGAACAGTACGTTCCCTTGATCTTCAAGATCTCCTACAGTGCAATAGGATACTCAAAGCATCTGCATGCGTAGTAATGAGGCTACTTGGTATAGTAAAGAAACAACCAAAGAAAAAGCAAAGACCTTGATGGAAGAAACGTTTGAATGGGCAAATCAGAACTCTTAGACAGGACCTCAGTAAATTGGAAAGCTTGAAGAACAACATGCTCAAGAATGACAACACTAAGGCTCGGCTTTATGAGAAGTATAAAGTGAAAGAGAAGGGGGTGTTGACTGTCACTGAGGAATTAAAGCAGAGAACTCTAGCTAAGGCTGAGAAGATAAAAAAAATATGATAACCGGATTGAACAATACCACCAAAACCGCCTATTCCAGAACAATGAAAAAAAAACAAAAAACCCTGAGAAGTTGGAAGGAACTGAGATTCCCGATGCTGAGGCAACAAATGAATTTTGGAGGATTATATGGGAAAAAGATGTCTCATAATGAAAGGGCAGGATGGATAAAGAGAGTTGAGACAGAGATTCAGCAGAATATTGAGAAACAAGACGATCTTTTCATAACACTGTAAATGTTAAGAAAACGAGCAAGTAAGCTTTCCAACTGGAAGGCAACAGGGCCAGATGGTGTGCACTCTATCCACCCTATCCTTACAGCCATGTTTAATGACTCCTTCATATCAGGAATAGTCCCAGAGTGGCTTACAAAAGGACGAACAGTTCTCATTATGAAGGACAAAACTAAGGCAACCGAGGTCACCAACTACAGGCCAATTACCTGCCTCTTCCTAATGTGGAAGCTTTTCACCAGCATTATTTCAGAGGAAAGTCATTCACATCTTGACAGCAACGGTCTTTTACCAGAAGAACAAAAGGGTTGTCGAAAAAAAATCACGAGGCACAAAGGACCAGCTGTTGATAGACAAAGCCATAATAAAGAACTATAAGAGAAGGAAGGTCGACCTTGCAATGGGTTTGATAGACTACAAAAAGGTTATTGATATGATGCCCCATTCCTGGATCTTAAGATGTCTCGAAATTCTCGAGGTGGCGGACACCATCAGAAGCCTTTTAGGAAATAGTATGAAAAACTGGGAGGCCGAACTAATATCTGGTAATCAAAGTTTAGGTAGAGTAAGAATAAAAAGAGGTATCTTCCAAGGAGATAGTTTCTCCTCACTCCTCTTTGTGATCTGTCTAATACCTTT
>NC_061860.1:21499269-21501769 GCF_019202785.1 Penaeus chinensis
CACATACACACACACAGGAAAGAGAGAGAAAAGAGAAATTAGTGAGAAAACGTCAAAGAAAAAAAAGGAAAACGACAGAACCAGCGAGAGAGGAGAGAGAGAAGCAGAGAGGAAGAGAGAGAAGGGGAGAGGAAGAGAGAGAAGCAGAGAGGAGGAGAGAGAGACCATGGGGATTTTTTCAAAGCCTTCCCTCGGCGTGGGGAGCGCGAGGTCAAATTAATTACTACATGGCAGCGCAGTATTTTGTTTTCGCTCGGGTCTGTTCAGTTCATCACCTGCTTGGTTAGTGTTCGTCGTCCCATTCTGTTCTCTTACTCTCTTGTTATTTATTCACTTGTATGCCTCTTACTCTCTCTCTCTTTCTTTTTTTATTAAGTGAGGGGATACAATTTGAATTTATTATAAGATAGCAATTGGCTTATGGAAATACACATGCTTTGTATTTATATGGGTTTTATCTTTTATATATTGGTATGCAGGTTGTCTCGCTTGGTTATTTTATGAAAGGATTTTTTTCAGCGTTTTCTTTCCCTTTTGTAGATTTTATTGAATTTTCCCCAGTTTTTTTTTTTTTTTTTTTTTTTTTTTTTTTTTTTTTTTTAACCAGAAAAAAAATATGTTATGAAAGGGAAAAAATAAATGGATTATACACACGAGGAGAATAATAAAGTCAAACAAAAGATGAATGCATCAGACCTACGACAAGAGAGAAAACAAAATTAAAAACAAGAGACAGAGAGAAAAAAAAAAAAGGCGAATTGGAAATAAAGAACGTAATAGCCGAATTCAGCCGAAGTAAATAAAACAGAAAAGAACTTTGGAAATATCAATTTTCAGGACGAGGTCAACGTTATATCAGTGGTCACCGACGATGCACCTTTTTTTCTTTTTCTTTCTTTTTTTCAATTCCTTTTTTATTCCGAAAAACCCAGTTACAGGATTGGGGAGCACACGTAAAATATTAAACAAGAACGGGTTGATTGCCGGTCAAAAGACTCGAGCGGCAACAATCTACTGCCCTTCATACTCTCATCAAGCTAGTATGTAAAGAGTTTGATATGCCAGATTGCATTCCGTTGTTAGACATGTGCAGTTGATTGATTTAAGCTGATTGAATTTCCGATTGATATTTCCCTTATATGCATTTTTTTTCCTCTTTTATTGTTGTTTGCTATTCTATATATTCATTCGCTTTACCTGGATTCTTCTTTTTTTTTTACTTTTTTATCTCCCTCACTCTTTTTTTCCTCTCCTTTTCGGGGGCAATTTAATTTTACTCTTGTGTGATATTGTTCGCATACTGAAAAGCGCGACTGTGGAAGCAATATGTAAAATCATAGAGGACAACCACATCAGGACACAAATTCATGCATACGTATTCGGATTACGTTTTCTGTCTCCGCTCTGTCTTCCTCTCCTTTCGTCTATCTACCTATCAACCTTTCGTGTATTCGGTTATTTCTCTGTCTTTTTTTTATTGATTTTTTTAGAAGTCAAGAAGGTCAGAGGTCACGAGCAAAGGGGGCGTTACTAAGTCAGCGCGGCGGCGATGTCGCGGCTACGCCGCCCTCATTGGTAGTGCATAGCGGTTACCTCGGAGGCGTCTGACCACTAAGAGAGAGAGAGAGAAGGGGGTGGGTGAAAGAGAGAGAAAAAGATAGATAGATAGATAGATAGAGAGAGAGAGAGAGAATGAAAGAAAGAGAAAAAAAGAAGAAAGAGAGAGAGAGACAAAGAGAGAGAGGAGAGAGAGAAGAAAGAGAGAGAAAGAGCAGAGAGAGCAGAGACAAAATGAGACAAATGAACAAACAAACAGACAGAGAACTAGACAGACAAACAGAGAAACAGAGACAGGAAGCAGATCAAAAGAGCGAGAGCAAGGGGGCAAGCTAGAGCCCCCCCCCCCCCCCCCCATCTCCCTCACTGACCACTTTGGTATTCGCCGTCGGTCTCCAGCATTGTGAGTTCGGGGCGATCCTTCACCGCACTCTCTTGTTTGCATAATCCCGGCTTAGCGTCCCATCAGCGGCGCTCCTTGGTCGTTCCCTTCTTCCAACATTCGCTCTGAGACGTCGTCTTTTTCTCTCTTTTTTTTCTCTCTATCTCTTTCTTCTTGGGTTAATCCCGAACAAAAGTAGAGAGGGGTGAGATTTGTTGTGGTTTTGAAGGCAGGGGAAGGAGGGGGAGGGGGGGATCAAGGGTAGGAGATGAGTAGACGGTGGTAAGGTTTGGGGTGTGGGGGACTGGAGGATAAGAGGTAGGATGGGAGTAATAGGGGTGTGAGGATCGGGTAGTCGCGAGAGGGATGGGAGGGACGTTTTCTCCAATAGGTTCTAGAGTAATGAAGGGAGGGGGCGGGTGTCATAGGGGTATAAGGGAGGGGGAGAATAATGGAGGGACTTCGATGGGGAAAAACATAAGGTCTTCACCCAGGGGACGGATAGGGCCTTATGCAGGGGACGGGGAGGTGGAGGATTATGTGCTTATCAGGACAACTTTG
>NC_061860.1:21506769-21509269 GCF_019202785.1 Penaeus chinensis
GAAGTACATACCCGCCAGCCACGTGAGGCCGTGGAGGGCATCCTTCGTCATCTGTTATAACTGCATGGAAAGTGGCCATGTAGCTAAATACTGCAAGGGCAAGGCGCGCTGCGCAGAATGTGGAGAACAACATACTGCCAAGGAGTGTCCTCGCAGTGCAGCAGAAGAGAGTAATGCAGAAGCACCAGCTTTTGTCCCATCCTGCTTCAGGTGTGGGATGACAGGTGTGAATGCCTGGCACTGGGGGTGCAAGGGCCTCCCTGCCCTGGCCCCTCCCCCCCCACCCCCTGTGGTCCCAGCACCGACCGCGAGTGACCAGCGCGACCCTGCCCAACCCAACCAGCGGACAGGGTGCCGGGGAAGCGCCTGCCCGTGCCCTGTGTGACGTCACCAACCGCAGAGATTTCCCGCGGCTGCCGGCGAGTGGGGGTGCAGAGGTCGCCGAACTACGCGAAATGTTTGCGCAACTGGCGGAGAAGGTGAACAAGATTATGTTGATCCTCACAGAGGGTGACTCGGGCGTCAAAGCTGCCTTACTCTCTGAATTAAAGACCACGCCCCCCCTCCCTCCCCGGGAGCCAGCCGAGGCAGCCGTCCCTCACCCTCAGGCAGGGATGACCGCAGGCCAGGCGGGGGAATCCCCCGCACAACCATGTGACAGAAGTGACGTCACGCCAGCTGACCAAGGCGACATAAAAGTGCTTGAACTTTTAAAGGAAATAAAAGTTCTGAAAGAACAAAACACTTACTTAATTAATGAAATGGAAAAAAAATAAAAGTGATTGTCAGTGCCGTGATACTCGTGTTACCATTAGTGCTAAACAAACGAACGAGGAGAACCGATGTCAGACCGCCAGTGCTGATAACCAGAGTGGGCGTGTCAGCGCTGACAGCCGCCACGAACAATATCAGGATCCCTGTGACATCGGGTCCAGTGACGCAACCAGCCCCCCAGGTGCACCTAGCACAGCAACCGGAGGGACTGTGCTGAGAAGTAGAACAAAGCTAAGATCAAATGTTTGAAATGGTTAAAAGTACTTTTATGTTTAAGACTACCATCTGTAATGAAATCCACAATCATAAAGCTATATGTTTATGTGAATCTATAATTTGTAATATTAGAGGATATAACAGCATGAGGTACAGATTGCCTAATAGAACACTACTCACTTATGGATAAACGGACAATCAAATTTATATCATGGAATATGCGTAGTATAAAGCCTAGGCTGAATGACCTAGAGTTTTATATCCGTAAATATAATACTGATGTTATTTGCGTGCAAGAACCTTTTGCTGCTGCTGCCAAGATGAAAATAGCACCTGCAATTCAGGGATACTATTCATATGTGAATACAGCCATGACTGGCTTGTTGACATATGTGAAGGTAGCACTGCCACATAAATTAGTTAAAAAATCCGAGAACACTGATGTTCAATTTCATCATTTAAAAATTCAGACTGCCACTGGCTATTTTTTCACTGTATAATGTATATGCCAGATACTCCAAATTTCTGGCTAGTTCTCTCCCCAATTTTCACAACCAAAGCACGTTATGTATGGGCGACTTCAATGCAAGGCATCCACACTTTGGAGACAACCAACGTAATAGTAATGGGGAAGAATTCAAACATTTTATCAATAGTAGATCACTGACAGTATATGACACAGAAGCAGAGACTCATTTGGGAGGTGGCAGATTAGACTATGTATTTGGCAAAAATTTAGTTCATGGTAATGTCTGTACTTCACTGGTGCGAGAGTTAGTTAGTGACCACTTTGCAATACGAACAGATTATACTGCAGACACCAATTCAGCGACTAGATCACCTAGGCTCCGAATAATTATCCCACCGGGCCTGGAGCATCACTTCAAGGCACGGGTCTATGACTGGTATAACACCTATGAAGTAACATCTGTTGAGAAATTTTCTCAGGATCTAATCAAAGTTGTCACTGACTACTATGACACTTGGGTCTGTTCAAGAAAACTCTCAAAGAAAAAGAGGCCCCAGACCTCCTATGCACCGAGGTGGATCAATGACCCAATTCTGGCAAAGGAATATATACGGGTTCAGGAGCTTGCTAATTGCTATAAAGATAATAAGACGACAGATAATCTTCTGCAGTTTATGAAAGCCACCAAGGAATTCAGAGATTTAAAAACTCAGATTCGTAGTAAATACTGGGAACAATTTCTGCAAAGTATCAATAGTCAAACTTCTATAGCTGACGTATGGAGAAAAATTAATAGACTGACAGGTAAAGCCCTCACAACACCGCAGTTCCACAGTCCACAGGAACAGGCTAATATGCTGCTAGAGCAGTGGGCAGGAAATTCTCAAGTACACTCACTTCCACAAGGGATAAAAAATCAGCTCAACAAGTCGAAAATAGATAGAAATTTCAATATAGCAATAGCATGTGCTGCTATTGACCCCTCCGACTTTGTCGAAATAACCGAGTGGGAACTGAGCAATGCCCTTCTGAAAGGTAAGG
>NC_061860.1:21584269-21586769 GCF_019202785.1 Penaeus chinensis
TAATTATCAGAGTGATAGTGTTTGTGATAATGAAGATGATAATGATAATTATAATAATAATGGTGGTAATGATGATGATAATGATAATAATGATAATGGTAATAGTAATGATGACAATAATAATAATGATAATAATGATAATAATAATGCTGATGATAATGATAATAGTAGTGGTAATGGTAATAATAATGATGATGTTAATAATGAGGTATCAGCTTTTGACTCATATTCATTGATCCCTTATCATATATACCATTTTTGGATAGTTATTCTTATTTATATTATGAATAATAATGTGGCTCCAATTCACAATTTAAGTCTGCAGGTAGCAGTTACAAAGGTAAGGTAGTTATAAAGATTATTTTACTTGATCCGCTCTTTAAATGCAGATTATGCCTGTAATTTTATTTCTAAGAATATAAGTCGATCCCCCAGATGTTCGCGCCATTAATAGCTAAATACACGTGTGTGTGTGTGTATATATATATATATATATATATATATATATATATATATATATATATATACATATATATGTACATATGTTTACATATATATGTACATACATTTATATATATATATATATATATATATATATATATATATATATATATATATATATATATATATGTATATATATATATATATATATATATATATATATATGTATATATATATATATGTATATATATATATATATATATGTGTGTGTGTGTGTGTGTGTGTATATACATATATATATATATATATATATATATATATATATATATATATATATATATATATATATAAAATATATATATATATATATATATATATTTATACCTATATACACTTATATATGTATATATATATATATACATATATGTATATATATATATATATATATATTTATCTATCTATCTATCTATCTATATATATGCAATCATTTCATTTTTCCACACATATCATTAATGCATATCAATTGCTATTTCCCTCCTCCACTGCATGTTCTTTCTCTTTATAAAGCTGCTTGCAGAATAGATTGGCAAAGTAACTGGGGTTTATACTCGGAGCATCTTAATGCTGTATTACACCTTTGATAAATTTTGCTATAAATTGTGCAGTACTTTCGGTAAAGTCAGACAGTTACTCAGAATGGGTGCCCTGTATCTTTTTTTTTTTTTTCATATAGATTTTTTAAAATGCAGGGAAATTCAGTCTGATGGGGAAACATTCTCGTTAGCTTCGGAAAATCGTTTTTTGAAAACATGCCCTACTTCACTCGCAATTATTCAGAGATCACTGCCTACACCATCACATAATTAAATGAATAATCGAAATTAAACTATGCAGGGACGGGAACATGCCCGTGGGGCAATACAGACCTTCGATTTCACTCCATATGGCTGTTTTCCCGTGCCAAGCGGTCGGAGTCGGACACGCGTTATGTAACTTGGAAAGACCCGCATCGTGGCACCGCGTGGCAGCTCAGCTCAGGCTCCTTCGTCCAGAGAAGAGGGGGGGGATGGAGGGCAAGGTGACTTCCATCACGGCAAAGGATGGAAAGAGATACGGAAAGCCAAACTTCGAATTAAAATAAATATATATATATATATATGTTAAGTAATCACAGCGACATTTGCAAGCACATTATTAATATTCGCATTGCCATTTTAGATATATATTTTACACCATGATGCAAAGGCATATATTAATTACATTGATTAATTTAACATATTTCATTACAAAGTCATCCTCTTTTTATATCTTGAGGGATTTTGAAGATTCATTTTTACCCATCTGGAAAGCATTGGAAACAAAATCTTGTTATTCCCCGCTTAAACAAAAAGAAGTCGAAAAGGGCAAAATGTAAGGTGGATGTCGGACGACTTCCCTTCGAAATTCACGTAGCACAGCTCTTGTCTGCCGAGCGCCGTGAGCGGGTGCCGTGGAGTGGCGCCGATGTAATTGGTTTCTTGCTCTCGAGGAAGTCAACCAGCAAAATCCCTGGGCAGCCACTGCTTTGATTGAATTTTGTCCTCGGGACCGTACTGGTAGAGCCATGTTCCATACCAGGTCACAGTTCTCTGCAGAAAAGTTTCAGATTCCTCATCCCACTTGTTCAAAAGTTCCATTAAAAGATCTACCCTTGTTTGCTGCTGATCTGGGCGCATCAACCTAGGGACCCATGGAGCGGAAAGCTTGCTTAGCCTCAAACTCTCCCCCAGAATTGTGTGTCCAGAACCCACAGTGATGTTGAGTATTTTTCCTACTGATTCGGTGGTTATTCCTCTATCTTTTTCAGTCATGCTGCGAACAGCGACAATGTTTTCCTCACAAACTGTCGTTGATGGCCTGCCACTGCGGGGCTTATCTTTTCATTTTTTTCCACTTCTGAACCGACTGTTGCAAGTTGTTGATTTCTTTGGGGGCATTGTCACTATAAACTTTTTCCAGAGCGTCAATTTGCCTATTCTCCCAACCGAGTTTCACCATGAATTTAATGTTTGCTCTGGCC
>NC_061860.1:21596769-21599269 GCF_019202785.1 Penaeus chinensis
GTGAGAGAGGGGGAGACAGACACACAGACACACAGAAAAAATTAACAACTCTGCATGGCGATTTCAGACATGAAATCAATAGGACCCGACTCAGGCCGCCGACATTATGGAAGCTAAGGGATGAGTGGCAGTCAATAAATACAGTTCAAGACAGATCGTTGAAATATTTCTTCTGAAGTTTTCGAAAGACTTATGAAAAAATGCATATTAATCTTACAAGGGAAAAATACCTTTCCCCCCTGATTTTTGGAGGCTATAAAAAAGTCATACGTTCATTAAAATTTATGAACTTAAACCTCAGTGTTCGAGAACAGTCTTGGCATTTTACTTATATATGCATATTTGGTTTGTATTCATTTCTGTCTTGATATTTTGACAGATACTCGTATAGTGTCAGAGATGAATAGATATATATTTTGAAAACACACACAAAGGCTTATTTCGCAATCATTTCCAACGTAGTAATATTATAAAATACTGAAATATTTGACGCGATTGCAATCATTATACTTGAGCATAACATTATGTGCTAAATATTTCCCCCAGCGCTGATGAATTACTTGCCAGTCAGAGTCCCTCATTATTAGTATTTTTCAGTCAGTTTTACATAATGAACAGCATAAGTTTTATTTATCACGGGTACGACACTTTCATATCAACATGATATATGAAAATTTACCAGATTTGTAGGTATCATTGTTAGCAAATACACGTGTCTGCGTTGACTTTCACCCTATGCAATAAGTGAATGCATAGATCGTGCAAACACTTTGGCAGAGCAATCTCCTTGTTGACATGCATCTCCCTCATTGCAAACATAAATCTACAGGTAAAGTGTTTAATCATGTTTTGTCTTTGATTCCCATTCCCATTCCCCTCCCATTCCGACAACAATGATATACAAAGATACTTCTTATTTCTGTCTCATTTTGTCTGCTTCTCCCTCGTGCCAATTTGCCTTCCCTTCTTCCCTCGTGAAAAATGGGTTCCTGGAGGACTTTTCACTTGTTGTCTGGGTTAATGGACATGCTGCCTTGTCTGCTGATTCCCTCTTCTTTCTTTCTTCCTTTCTCTCCTTTTCCTCTCTTTTTTTTCTTCTTCTTTCTTTCTCTTGTATTTAACGTGATTCTCTCTTTTGCATTCCTATAGCCGTGCGAGTCATCCCTTTCCCCCAGTGATAGGCGAGGCTTCTTAAACTCTCGTGCAATACTGATGGAACAGCGAATTTCCATGTTCTTTCAATGCGCATTTTGCAGAAGCATGTCGCCGTGCATGACAGCGGTGATTTCTTTTCTTTCCTCCTTTTTTTCTCTCTCTCTCTTTTTATAAGAGCTAAGGTTTCTCAGGGAGGCTTCCAAGGTTAAGGAGGGGAATATATCGGGTCTATTATTATTATTATTATTATTATTATTATTATTATTATTATTGATGTTGTTGTTGTTGTTGTTATTGTGGTGTATCAACTAAGTGCACCTTTGGCCAGGAGTCCTGCACTATTAACTCCCTTCCCTTTGTGCTAGTAAGGGACATAAGTCTATACCTGAAATATCCCCTCATGTATAGATCCCCTTGAGGTGTGGTAGCGTGGGGGGGGGGGGGGGGCTCTGCAGTAGAACTACTTGGGGGCAAGTTCCAGTGTATATCTCTTTAATGTTCATTCATAGTAAACACTGAACAAAAACACATGAAAATACTAATATATAAAACCAGGAAAACCAGTAAAGAAAAATAAAAAGGCCCTCTATTTAATTTAAAACTGCCGTGGATAAAAGCAAATTCAAAATAAAGTGCTAAGCTAAAGGTTTACGTTAACTGCTGCTGCTGAAAAAAAAAAAAAAAAAAAAAAAAAAAAGTTGCAGATGGTCCTAAGGCAAAAGGCCTTTAACTAATATATATATATTAAAAAAAAAAAAAAAAAAAAAAAAAACGTTTCTAAAGCACAGCTACACAGCAGCACTGAAGGTGCATCTCGAAGGAAAGTAAAAAATGGCAAAGGTTAAAAGTAAGCAAAAGCACAGAGGGATAAAAGCAAGCACAACAATAAAAGCCAAGTCTTGAGGGGACAGTGAATAAAAATTTATAGAATAAAAGTAAAACCATTGAAATAAAATAGCAAGGTATCACTAATTGTAAAGGTTTTCTTACAGAAGTAGAGATCACGTCCAACTCCTGGTAAAATGAAAATATCAGGCTCTCAAGACTAAACTTTTCTTCGTTAAGTCTTAAGTGACAATAAAAACGACATTTGAAAAGATGTCGTACCTTCACTCCATAATGAGTCGGCAAGCAAACTAAACAACTTATGATAAAAAGGTAAAGAGAAATAGCTTAAAACAGTGAATAAGAACTCAATAAAATAATCAATAAGAACTGGTAAAAGACAACACACAGTAAAAACGAAAGTATATATAAAGAAACAAACAGAACGACTATCAGGCAGACTAAAACAAAAGCAAAACAAACTAAAAAACAAAATAAAAACAAAGACAGAACCGCGCAC
>NC_061860.1:21604269-21606769 GCF_019202785.1 Penaeus chinensis
GAACTAGCATTATATCCTTCTGCACATTTTTACGTTGTTATTAACTGTAAATTTTGTTATTTTTTAACCGGCTCTACAAGCAGAAATATTTTATAGTTCATATTGGTAAAACAAACACCACAGTAGTAAAGGTTGTTAGTTTCTCGTAACTCATAGTAACACTAATTGTTAGTTTTCCTGGATAAAACCGTATAAAGGCAACACATTCTCCCACTAACGGTAATCATTTTGGTATTAACAACACCCGAGGCTCTGACACTGGCATAGTTACTCGCAACAAAATTGTGGTGGATCATCCCTACCCCATTCCTCCTCAGTTATGTGGAGTTAATGAGGGGAAAAAATGCCTAATTTCTATGCATTCTATATTTTACATGTAAGATATTATGTTAACTCCAGTAATTAAAAATCCAGACTATTCCTTTGACAGGAAATAAGTGCATAAATGAAATGAAAATAAAAGCATCGTTCCCTTTATAACTGGAATTAAAGCATTGTATTTTTGGTAACCGATAAACAGTAAGTAGACGGTATAGCTGCTATATTAATGAGGAACGTGTTTATTGTCTGTAAGTTAATAAATTATGAGTGTCCGCAAGGGAAAATTGTGGCAAAAGAGATGAGGACACAGAAAGGACTCTCTGCGAGCAAATTGGATATTCCCTCTCCTCTTTGGCCCAATAAGTAATCAGCTCCTCCTTCTGATGAGGATAAGCCGATTCCAAGGTTTTATCCTTTCTTAATTAATAAAAGAAATTCGGGCTCTGATGCTGACCCTTCCTTCGATCGATCGTCATTGTCAGTATATGGTTTTGTGGTAAAAGTGGTGAAGGCTTATTTGTTTGCTTATCCATCAATTATTTTATTCCTTTAGTTATTTCTCCTCTTCATGCATTTGCTTATCTATCCATTCTTTTATTCATTTATTTATTATTACTGCATATTCATTTATTCAAAAACCTCCCCAGTGTAAGAACCACTTACCGTAGAAAACTGATTATTAGTTTCTGCCAAATCGTCTGCGATTATTAAAACTTTACTGCTTTCTTTGCCGTATTTTGCGGATACATCAATGCGATGATATAGCCCCGACCTTTTTTTTTTAAAATAAACAACAATTTGATTTTATTCTCTTTTTATCGCTTTTGCAAAACTGTTATTTTAACCATTTTTTTCTTTCTTTTCTTTTTCTTTTTTACACCATGGTACAAAGGGTATGCATCGATTATTAATTCTAATCGTAGCTAAATCTTGTGCGCTACCGTCGTAATCAGACGATTTGCCGCAAGGCTGCCAGACTAGCAAGATACAATCTGTTCCCTTTTTCGCGATAGTTACACGAACTGCCAAGGCTTTTGGCTGTCGCTGAATTTATTTACCCTTCAGTTCGACCTGTCCCGTGTACCTATATTCTCATCTGATCTGCTGTTTTTAGGATTCACTCTTATTTCGTTTCCGCAGTGAGTGGAGTGATGGTGACTGTTTTGAGAAGCGGATTAATATATGTAACTGTTATCTGTTGACAGCTATATAAAGCGCCTAGTTATTTGCATTCTCTGTGAAGCTTTCGATAGAGAAATGTTGCTTAATAAACCGTGTAGCATCCTATTAATACAGATTTCATGGATAGGAGTAGCATATACGCATATATAGATCCTGATAGTTGTAAACTGTGTGTATGTGTGTGTGTATGTGTGTGTGTGTGTGTGTGTGTGTGTGTGTGTGTGTGTGTGTGTGTGTGTGTGTGTGTGTGTGTGTGTGTGTGTGTGTGTGTGTGTGTGTGTGTGTGTGTGTGTGTGAGAGAGAGAGAGAGAGAGAGAGAGAGAGAGAGAGAGAGAGAGAGCGTGAGCGTTTAAATGTGTATGATATAATTCAGTGACTGAAACATCTTCTCGGTGTCTCAGAGGACGAACATCCTGTATACCCGTGCCATCAAGGAGTACTATTCTGTCTGTTATTGGATCACTAACTTGCTATGATACTATCGTCTTGTGTACTGTGGCGTCGGGTGCAGTGTCATTTTGCTCATAAGCGTCTGCGGCATTTAATGTACACATGATCCTTGCGCCGGTACGCGTGCCAGTTCATTACTTGAAACTCGGGGGAAATGCGGAAGAGAGAATTAACAACTCCGTTAAGGAAGATTAAACGAAGATCCCCTTTCCCACATATGAGAAATTTGAGGTTGAAAATTCGAGTAAGAAACATATGCTATATAATATTTTTGATTCCCTTTTTAATTATCTACTTACCTACTATTAGAAGAACAGGCTAAGGCGGGTAAAGCTAGAAATTGCCACAGAGCTTTGCAATTAAGAGTAAAAAAATATGTAGACTTTTTATGTTGCAAAGTGTTCAGTCACAAAGTAATGTTATATCAGGCAAATCAATCAATGGCTATATGTATGTTCTTCTGTGAAACTACTTTGAGAGATTAGCACTGCTATTCTGTGTAGAGAAGTTAGGTAATAACGGGCAGTTATTAGAATATATTCCTCAG
>NC_061860.1:21609269-21611769 GCF_019202785.1 Penaeus chinensis
ACCCGAATCCCTTAAATCAAGTTAAAATGAAAAAACTATAGAAATGTACTTAAAGCACTGAATCCTAAACCAGTAATCTTGGTAAGAGATATATAAAGCTACAGAATACTAGACTCTAGCTAAGTTTGGGTAATATTTTAGAAAGAAATAGTAATATTGCACATAACTATAATATATATACATATATATATTTTCTTTCTTTCTTCTTTCTTTCTAAATTACTCGTATTGTATACAATGCTTGTTAAAGAAATAAAGAGAGTACAACTAAATCTTTTTTTTTTTTACAACTTTTTTTTTATCTTTTTCTCTGCACCTGCATTAACCCCTACAAGCAATGATAAAGTCAACCTCGAAAGTACCAATATTTCAATAACAATTCACGAGTTGGATACAAAAGGTGCATCAAATAGTCCAGTTATCACTCTCTTTCAGTCCAAAGACATTTTTGTTCTTACTCGTAACCGAATTTCATTTTCCTCTATATATATTTTTTCTTCTTTTTTTTATTTTATTTTTTTTTCCCCGCCTCCTCATTCTTACGACTGTTGATTGCCTTTGCTGTGGGATTTGGGTCTGATCATGAGCACGGATTTCTTGAGGGTGTAATCCCAGCCTCTCCACCGGAACCACACGATTCCTGGAATGAGAGATGTGGTGAGAAGGTGGAATAGGAGGTGGAGGAAGAGGTGGAGGTGGAGGTTGAGGTTGAGGTTGAGGTGGAGGTGGAGGTGGAGGAGGAGGAGGAAGAGGTGGAGGAGGTGGAGGAGGAGGAGGTGGTGAAGGAGGAAGAGGAAGAGGAGGATGAGGTTGAGATGGAGGAGGTGGAGGAGGAGGGGGGGGGGAGGAGGAGGGGGAGAAGGAGAAGAAAAAATTGATATGTGTGCATGTGTGTGTGTGTGTGTGTGTGTGTGTGTGTGTGTGTGTGTGTGTGTGTGTGTGTGTGTGTGTGTGTGTATGGGATATGGGGCTGGAGAAATGGAGAGAGAGGAAGAGGATGGAGGAAGAGGAATGAGGATAAAAAGGGAGGAGGCAGGAGGGGTAACGAAGGATGTGCTGGTAAGAAAAGAGAGAAGAAAACTGCCTGGAGGTTGGGGGACGAGAAAACGGAAAGATAAATGAATCTTAAAACTGTAAAATATAAATCAAGTTATAATTGAATAAAGGTAACCGAGGGATAAACATTAAGAAAGTTGCATTTAAATGGTACATAAATTCATTGACACTAAGTATCTTTATAATTTTGTAATGTATCGACAAATGGTATTCACTGGGTAATGATACAGCGCATGAGCCTGCTGACTTCGGCATTTACTCCTGTTGATAAAGCAATATGTTCCTGCTGAATTAAGTGGTAATTGCTACTGACAAGACTAATCATCCTTGCTGACCCAAATGATCCTGACGATTTAACTGGTCCTTACTGCCCTGCCTTCCCTCCAACCCTCCTCCCATTCCCTCCCTTCCCTCTCCCCCAAGCCTCCCTCTCCCTCTTCCTTTTTTCCTCCCTCCGTCCTTCTCCCTCTCCCTTACGCCCTCCCTCTCTCTCCCAACCCCCAACCCTCTCCCTTACCTCCCCCTCCCTCCGCCTGATCCTTACCTTGCCGAGCCGATAAGTCATTGGGATCTGTGAGGTAGAGGCCATTGAGCCCTCTGCCGCAGGAGCGCCACCACCACCCGCCCTTCAGCATCGACGCGCAGTTCAGACTCGAGCGGTCGTTGTCTCTGTTGTTTGAGGGAGAAAAGAGGGAGAACGGGGTGGTTAGTGGTCGTTTTCGGGTCGATTGGGGGTCGTTATTCTAGAGGGGAATTGTGGGTAGGGCGTTACTGATTTTTTAATGTTTCTATTATTATTATTATTTTGTGTGTGTGTGTGTGTTGGGAAAGATGAGGATAAAATGGGTAGAGAAAGAAAAGTAAACAGAGAGGGTGAGGAAGAATTTTAAAAAGAGAGAGAGAGGGATAAAACAGAAAAGGAAAGAGATCAAAGTTTAAAAAAAGGGGAGAGGGTGAAGTAAAAAAAAATAAAGAAAGGAAGGAGATGGGAAGAGGCGACAAATGGAAAACGTGGTGGCGATTATTGATTACTTTAGTTGTTAGGAAGGCTTATGGGCAGGCGGTTATGAGGAAGGAAGGAGAAAGACGGGGAGGCGAAAGGGGAAGAGAGGAAAAAGGAGAAAGAAGGGAAATGATGGGAAAGTAGGGAAAGTAAAATAAGAAAAGAAAGGCTAAAAAGCAAAGAGAGAGGGGGAAATGCAACACAATGAGAATAAAGGAAGAGGGACAAGGATAAACAAAATGTGGAACCTTAAGAAAAAGAGAAAATCTTTTCGAAGTGGACAACAAAATAGGAAAACAGGTGAGTGGAAGGGAGATACATTCCGGGATAAAACAAGAGAAAAAGGTTCACAAACAGAAACGTGAAAAGAAGGAAGAGAGATAGAGAAAAAGAAAAAGAAAAAAAAAAGAAACGAAAAAACAATTTTCCCTGAAAGCATGTG
>NC_061860.1:21619269-21624269 GCF_019202785.1 Penaeus chinensis
TCTCCATTAAATAGGTCTGCAAGGAGGCCTATTTAGTTCGTTTGTAACGTCCTAAGAACGGCTTGATTTGCTCTCTTCCGATGGGCGGTCGAGAGGGAATGTGTTGGCGTGTCTAAGATGGGGTGGGGTGGAGGGGGAGGTATTGTGGTGGGGGTGGGGTGGGTGGGCTTGTGGTGAGAGTGGGGAGTGTGTAGTGTGTAATGAGAATGAATACAGTTTGGAGTATACCATGAGTGATAATAGTGTGAGGGAAATGATAATAATGATGACTGTGTAAAATAATAAATATGACAGGTATAATGATAATGGTGTGTGCTAAAGAATAATATTATAAGAACATGAATACTGCATTATATTACCATAATATTTTATTTATTTATTGGAAGTTCTGAAGAAAAATCTTGCATTAAAATAAATAAGAGTAAATTCATAATTTACTATTTGGACGAAGACTATGACTTGATTGTAATATACAATATATTTGATATATATTAAAGCATGTAAAATATAATATGATTTAATAAACTACCCATAACAAGAATATACAAGGATATCTGTTTATATTTAACATATATTTAACATATTCTTTATGCGCATTTCTGTGTGTGTTTACGTGCGTGTGTGTCTGTGTACGTATGGGTGTTTGGTTGTCTACATCCTTTCTGATTGTATCTAAATTATACTGTGTAGAAACTATGACTGCAGCATGACGTTACATCCCATTCAGAAACGTGTCTATCCCCTCCCCCTCCCCCATGCTTCCTATCCCCTATCCTCTCCAATTCTCCTATTCCCCTCCCATCCCCTCCTATCCCCTCCTATCGCCTCCCATCCCCTCTTATCGCCTCCCATCCCTCCTATCGCCTCCCATCCTTCCTATTCCCAGAGGGACGCATCAGAGAGCAACTCACCTGGTCCAGGAGGTCGAACGGCGGGTCTGTCTCAATGGGGGCGTCGTCCTGCACGTGTCCTTGGGTTGAGCGGTGTAACAGGGACACTGGGTTGATGTGGTCCCGCTGGGGTTTGCCGTCCACGGGCATCGTCTTCAGGCGTTCCTCGACCTGGGGGGGGGGGGGGGGGGGGAGATTAATGGTGGCGGGGGTAATGGTAATGATACTACTACTGTTGCTACTATTGATATTAAACAAGTCGATGGTAATGGTCATGGCAATAATGTTGACAGCGATAAAACTAGATAATACAATATAATAATGCAATCACGCACTCACAGACTCGCACTCAAACACAAGCACACACACACACACAGACACACACACACACACACACACACACCACTCCCAAGCACACGCAAGAAACATTTTTTTTTTATTTTTTTTATTAGTCTGCTGAAAACTTTTCCCCAACCTGTCCAAGATTATGGATGATGCGATTGGCCTTTTCCGTGAGGTCGGACTGTATGGTCGAGATCGCTCGCTCTTGCCGCTGCGACGTGTTCAGGAGTGCCTCGCTCTTTGGCACCAGCACGTCCACGGAGCTCTTGGTGCCAACCACGACGTCCCACACCTGGAACAGGGCGAGGAGGGCTCATGTTGGGGATTGGGATAACGAAAGGGTAATTACAGTGAAGACAACAATAGTAAATAGCGATGATGATGATAGTAATATTACTATTAATGATGGTGATAATGATGATAATGGATATAATAATAGTAATCATCATCATCATCTTCATCATCATCATCATCATAACAATAATATATATGTATAATAATAACAATAATAATAATAATAATAATATAATAACAACAATGATAATAATAATGAAGATACTTCTACTAATTATAATACGGCTCGCGCTGTCATCATTAGAAAAAATACTTGGCTGTTAGGTATTTTGTAAGAACTGTTGGGAGCATCAAAACACTTGGACACCAATGGTTCGATTCGCATATTGAGAAAAAAAATGGTGTTTTTGCAATACGACCCACCGATGATCATACGCTCATCGGGTTACTTCAGAGAGTCTTTGGGGGGAAATTATCAAATTCCAGCTATATGGAAAGTTCTATAAAAAGAAAAGACAGCCCTTCTAACTGTATCTAGAGTACATGTCTATAAAACTAACTACAGCATAATGTCACAGGATATTCTATCAGACGCTGTAATGATGGAATATCCTGTAACATTATGCTGTAGCTATGTTTTTTGGACATTGCATCCTGTTTGGAAACCTATTTCTCCTATTTCGCAGAGCGACGAAGGAGAGAGCAATATCTCCGGAGGGGGGGGGGGGGGGGTAGCAGTGTACACGTGCGAATGGTAACCTGATCTGAGAGGCGAGAGCAGGCAAGCGTGGGCTGTACCTGGGATATGTGTTGTACAATCAATAATAATAATAATGAAAAATAAAAAAATAATAAGCATCGTTATCCTTTGCACAAACTAATACGAAAAATTGACGAAGAGGTTTAGAATAGCGAGGCAGGTAGTTAGCATCCTAATCCGAAGTTAACAGAGTGAAGTGCTCAGCTCCAGATTGATCACAAGGAAAGGTAACAATTTTTTTTTCTGACTGTACTTTCAGAATGTTTGCAACACACTGATGCTATCGTGAAATATTTGAAAATATATATTTTAGAAAGAAATCGATCATTTCTATCGTGTATATGTGTACCTTCGATGATTTCTAAAATGAATAGATAAATAAATGAATAATACAATAGTGGTCTTTTTACTCAATTTTCTAAAGACGGAAGTATCTCTATAACTATATATACCCGACATGGAAATTAATGAAACAAAATAATAATGAATAGATAAATAAAATATAAAAACGACCCGTCATTGGTTCGCATCACAATACACGAACGAAATCACAACTGATGTTGTAACCACATCAAAATAGTCATGCGTTAGATGCAGCGAGAACGTTTTAAAAGAGTTAGAGCTTATTGGAAAAGCCATAAAAGAATTTCGATGAATGGAATCACGGTGGATTTCATATCAACAGGGAACTTGTTAGCTAAAGATATAACGTAGTCTGTGTACTTAGGGCAAATTTTATCGTTTTAGTATGGGACAGATGTCATTTAAATAGTTTGTTTTATTCAGTTAAGTTTTGTGTCTGACTTATTAAGCCTTTGAAGCTTATTAGAATCATCTCTTTCTTGTCTTTTTACGCTGTGTCCATGACCAAAACATTTATAGCAAGCTTATTTACAACTGAACTAACGCCTATTCTATTGCTTGGTTGTAATTAATCTTCACTTTCGTTTGTCTTACCCTTCTACATGCTATATGGGATTATATGATTTCATACTACTCCATCTTCATCTTACCCTTCTTTCTCTCTTTTCCTTTTTTGTCTTTGTTTTTGTTTGTCTTTAACAAGCTTACCTCGTCCACCTTTTCCCGTATAATTTCCTTGAACAAACAAAAATTAAAGGTATATTTTGTATTAAGCCTCAAAGGGACTTCTCATCTTCCTTTCTATAGCAGGTGTATTATTTTTTTTTTATGAATTCATTTTGTGTCACACTCTCCAGTCTATTTTCATTGTTTTCTTTCTTTGTTTAATCAAATAACTTCCCTCTTACATCTCGTTTTGTTTACTCCCTTGTCCATTTGTTCTAACAACTTGCCTCTTAAATATCACTTTGTTTCTTAGTTTTCCTATTTAAACATCTTCCCTCTTGCCATTTTTGTCGCTCTTTGTTCTTTTGTTCAAATACTTCTCCCTTAACATGTTCTGCCTCTCTGTTCAAACAACTCTCCCTGAACAACCTATGCTCTCTCTTTGCATCTTTGTTCAGACACCTCTCCTTTTGCGATTTATTGCCTTTATCTCTGTTTCTTTGTTCAAACAACTCTTCCTTAACAACTTATTCTCTCTCTTTGTTTCTTTGTCAAGCGCCTCTCCCTTAACATCCTATTCTGTCTGCCTCTCTCTTTTATTCAGCTAACTTACCTCCTCCATCTTCTCCCACACCGTTTCCATGGGAGACATCTTGTTCACGAGCGAGTCGATCTTGTTCAGAGGCGCTGACTGACGGGTCATATTGCTTCTGGAAATGGGATATTTTATTGGAGATAAGTCGGGAGAGATTCTTTTCATTTTGTTAAATGCGTTCGTGCAGAAATAAGAGAAAGGTGTAGGTTTGGTAGATGTAATAGACAGTTTATTCCTGGAACTAGATGTAGGACAACTGTTAGTGAAAACTGTCATATCTTTTTTGAGAAAAGGTATTCTTCTAAAATATATTAGATTGTAAAGTAAGGTATATCACATTTTTTAACAAATGGTAAGTCCACTCACGTTATTTTTAAACAGCTCAGTAATTCAGATATATTTCACATTAATGTAGCCAATTATAAAAATCTACACCAACTCCTTTCCAAAATCTACAAAACTTCTGTTATCATTACTTATACACACACACACACACACACACACACACACACACACACACACACACACATATATATATATATATATATATA
This sequence comes from Penaeus chinensis, assembly GCF_019202785.1. Taxonomy (NCBI): domain Eukaryota; kingdom Metazoa; phylum Arthropoda; class Malacostraca; order Decapoda; family Penaeidae; genus Penaeus; species Penaeus chinensis. Next base: position 21,623,731 of record NC_061860.1, read on the forward strand.
TATATATATATATATATATATACATATACATACATACACACATATGCATACGAGTATACACATATACGGGAAAGCACGCACCCCGGCGGCACGGTGGTGGCGTCGGGCGTCGGCTGCTGCTCCTCCAGGATGGCGTCGTGGATGTCTCGCACGGAGCCCGAGAGCGTCTCGAGGTCCCCGGAGACGTAGGCCATGTGGAACTGCAGCCGCCGGTCCATGGAGCTCACGGACTCGCGCAAGGAGTCCATCGATTCCTGCAGTTGATCAAGGACTGGCGTCTGTTGCAGAGAGGGAGAGAGAGAGAGGGATGAGTGGTCGGGTCGGTGGTTTTCTTTCTTTTTCTTTCTTTCTTTCCTATTCTGTTCGTTTGTTTGTCTGTTTGTTTTATTCATTCTTTATTTAGTTATTTTTCTGAAAGTAGTGCTGTGATTGCTTCTCAGTTATTCGTTGTTATTATCGACAGATTTCTCCGTCAAGATAACTTCCTATTAAAATATCTCCATCGTCTTAAAAAGAAAAAAAAAGCAGGCCCACCTTTT
>NC_061860.1:21636769-21641769 GCF_019202785.1 Penaeus chinensis
TATATATATATATATATACATATATATGTATATATATATATATATATATATATATATATAACATATATATATATATATATATATATATATATAGATAGATAGATAGATATAGATATATGATATAAGATATAGGTATGAGGTACAATTTTATGAAAATGTTTTCGCTGAGAGAAATATAATTATAGAATCCTTTAGTTTGTTATACTGGTTTTAAGTTACAAAAATGTCTGTTTAAATAAGGCTTTATAACCTGTCCATCAAAACAAGGTTATATATTTATACATATTTTAAGTAGGTTATATATTTCCATGTTTATATTAAAAAAAAAAAACTAGCTACTAACGTAACTCTGTATATTCTAACTCCCGGCTCTATAATTCTATCAATCAAAACTCGGATGTCATGTAATCAAGTTACACAATTCTGCCCATCAGAACTGTCAAAACACGTTCATAACATGTCTATTTGAAGAATATCCTGTTTACTTAACCGGCGTGAGAGTGTCCGATAAGGGGCGTTATGCAAGGTGTGACACGAACGAATAGCAAATCTATAAACATAGATTCAGGCAACAGGTAGACGTATAAATATTCTTGCCAACAGACAGCTTTCAATGTGTCAATGGATATCGAACAGAAACAAAAAAGTGTGAGTTGAGTTTGAGAACGCTCTTTAATTTATTTATTTATTTCTCTCTCTCTGTCTCTCTCTCTATGTGCCAGTCTCTCTCTCTCTCTCTCTCTCTCTCTCTCTCTCTCTCTCTCTCTCTCTCTCTCTCTCTCTCTCTCTCTCTCTCTCTCTCTCTCTCTCCTTTTCTCCCTCCCTCCCTCCCTATCCCTCCCTCTTTTCTCTATCCCTCCCTCACTTCCTTATCCTTCCCTCCCTTCCTTAACCCTCCTTCACTCTCTCTCCCTCCCTCCTTCCCTTCCTCCCTTCTTTCCCTATCCCTCCCTCCGTCCCTCCCTCCCTCCCTCCCTCCCTTCCCTATCGCTCCCTCGCTTCCCTATCCCTGCCTAGCTTCCCTATCGCTCCCTCCCTCCTTCCCTCCCTCCCTCCTTCCCTCGCTCCCTCCTTCCCTCCCTCCCTCCTTCCCTCCCTCCCTCCTTCCCTCCCTCCTCTCCACGCCTCTCCCCCCCCTTCCTCCCTCCCTCCCTCCCTCTCCCTGCCTCCCCCCCCCCCCCTCTCTCTCTCCCTCCCTTCATCTCTCTCCATGCACATTGTCAAAGCTCAAAAGTAAGCTTACAGAGGGATGTATGTGTATCTTGGCTGATCATTTGCCGCCGCGGATGATGAAGCGGCCCGAATATTCATGTCGGCGAGATAAGTACATCATGCTTGACCTAAAATCTAAAGGCATAAAGACGAGGAGCTTCGCGAATGTGTTGCTGGGCGTTGCGTTTAAAGGTTGCTATTAAATGGGAGGCGTGCGTGTGTGTCTGTGTTTGTTTGTGTGTGTGTGAGTGTTTATCTGAGTGAATGTGTGTGTGACTGTGTGTTTGTATGATTATACACTTATATGCAAACACACTCACACACAAAGTTTCGCACTCTGTAATCAGCGTTAAAATCCCATAGGAGAGCGAGGCTGCATATTTACCCCGGGATTTCGTGGCCGGAAATCTGGACGAGGGCGCCAGAGTGTGACAGTGTCTGCTCCTCTCACCTGCTCTCAGCACTCCGCTTGATTATACACGAGACCAACAGGGTTTTGTGTTGTTATTTTTGCTTATGTCTTATTCCTTTCTCTGTCTCTGTCTGTCTCTGTCTCTCTCTCTCTCTCTCTCTCTCTCTCTCTCTCTCTCTCTCTCTCTCTCTCTCTCTCTCTCTCTCTCTCTCTCTCTCTCTCTCTCTCTCTCTCTCTTTCTTTGTGTGTACTGCAAAGGTGACACGAGCTTGCGTGTTTGAGTTACTTTTGCAAACATCTACTGTACATGTCGAGCACTGCTTGTTGCAAAATGTGGTCGTTATATCATATGCATAAGTTTTACTGTAAAAGGTTAACAACACATTTTAAAAAGAGAGAGAGAGAGAAAAAAAAAAGTTTCCAGAAAATATTCTCGTTTTGCAGAGAAAGAAAAAAGTAGAAAAACAATATTCTACTGTCTAGACATCTCCGAGAGTGCTTGCTGGTTTCGATTCGTATGGAACTGTTCTTGCCATATTGCCTGCTCTGCAACATCCCGTCGGCCTGGCATTTGTTGCACATCGTGTTGTTTCGCTCTGACCTGTCCGCTTTCTAGGTCGGCCGGGCGTTCGCGGACTCTGCAGGAACTTCCCTTCTTCAGGTAATTTCTCCTTCGCTTGTTTGTTTGGCTTTTGTTCAAGAATAAACTTGAAAAGAAATGTGTCTGAGAAGCCGTCTTGCCGCGGAAACCGAACTGTTCCGCTATTTTCTTTCCGATTACATATGTATTGTATATACAAGGGAAATGGCCGCGATTCAATTTCATTTCTTGTTCTGGCCGTTTCCTGTGTATCTTTGTGTGCACGTTGTTGTGTTTGTGTTCACCCACACACGCATACATACATACATATATATATATATATATATATATATATATATATATATATATACATATACAAACACACACAAACACGCACACACGGACTTTTATTTAGTTTTAAAAAATGGAACAAATAATTTTCAATGTATCCAAGCAACTATGATAGACATCGTACCTTTTCATGTTTTCTTTTTATGGACCCTAAGGTTTTTTATTTTTTTCGAAGTTTGAAATGCGCTTGTATAAAAAAAATAAAAAGCATAAATAAGCTAAATGAACTTTATCGTACCCGTACACCAGCACACAAAAGACTTTTTTTTTCCTTTTTTTACTCTCTTTCTTTACCTTGAATTGTAAACAGACAGATGAGGAAATAGATTAATTGAATAGGCAAATAAATGAAGAAATGAATTAACATGCACAAGCAAATAAACGCAAATAAAGATGAGTGTGTATTATCCGCATGAATAGGTAAAACGTCGAGAAATAAAATAAACCTACGTAAATGCGGAAGGTATAAGGTTTTAGGTGAGTCATCCCTAAAATTGTACCATGTCTGCGATGTCGCTTCCCGTTTTCTTTTTCAGGTAGACTTACCAGTATCGTTCAGGTTTATAAAAGTGTAAAAGCTTTAATGTCCTGGAAGAGAAAGGTTCAAACCCAGAAACCGTACCTTCTTTTTTTCGGAAAAGTAGGTAGATGAACATTCTTTCTCCAAATATTCATCTAGAATAACTATTCATAGATATATCCGCATGTAGACATGTGGATTATATAACGTAGATAGATAAGCAGGTAAATATGCTGTAGACAGAAAGACAGACAGATAGAGATAGTTAGGCAGACATGCGAACATATATAGATACACACATACACATCTACATACCCAGCCCCACATATTCGTCACCGCACGAAAACTATCGTTATTTCCAAACCTTAAAGTTATATCGAAGTTCGGCAAAAGTTCGGCGAGCGGAGCACAGCCTTAGGCCCATCACTAATCCCTACGTCGTCGGCTCTGATAAGGAATTTGTAGTGAAGGGATTTCTCCTCTCCCTCCTCCCTCCTCCCTCCCTCCCTCCTCCCTCCCTCCCTCCTCCCTGCCTCCCTCCCTCCCTTCTCTTTCTTCCCTTACTTCCTCTCCTGGCCTTCTTCTGCCCCTACTTCCTTCATTTTGCCCTTCCTCCCTGCTATTTGTTTCCTTCCTTCCTACTTTTCTCTCCCTCATCGCCGTTCTGCCTCTCTTTTCCTTCTTCTGCCTCTCTTCCTTCCTTCTTACTTCTCTTCCTTCTCTCCCTGCTCCCTCTTCTCTCTCCTTTCCTTCCTGTCCCAGCTCTTTTTTTCTCTCTTCTATCTCCCTTCCTCCCTCCCTCACTCCCTTTCTCTTCTTCTCCTCTTCCTCCCTCCATTCCCCCCCCCCCTTCCTTCCCCTTCCCTGCCCTCAATCCCTTCCTTTCTTCTTTTCCCCTCCCCTCTTCCCTCCCTCCCTCCCCTTCCCTCTCCCTCCCCTCTTCCCTCCCTCCCTCCCCTTCCCTCTCCCTCCCCTCTTCCCTCCCTCCCTCCCCTCCCCTCCCTCCCTGTCAAGGTATAAAGTAGAAAAAAGTGAAAGGTTCCAGTCACCAGCTTCAATTCTTTAGAGTGGCATTCAATACAAATAATGTGGAGTTCGGCATCCTCTGAGCGTCGGACAAAAAGGCCACAATATGGGAGAAAAGCTGCCTTCCGACTCGCACTCGCCATCCTCTTCCTCGCTCTCTCGCTCTCTCTCCCTCCCTCCCTCCCTCCCTCCCTCCCTCCCTCCCTCCCTCCCTCCCTCCCTCCCTCCCTCTCTCTCTCTCTCTCTCTCTCTCTCTCTCTCTCTCTCTCTCTCTCTCTCACAGTGAGAAAACGAGATAGTGGGATGGGAGAGAGAGAGAGAGAGAAAGAGAGAGAACGAGAGAGAGAGAAAGAGAGAGCGAGCGAGAGAGAGAGAGAGAGCGAGCGAGAGCGAAAGAGAGAGAGAGAGAGAGAGAGAGAGAGAGAGAGAGAGAGAGAGAGAGAGAGAGAGAGAGAGAGAGAGAGAGAGAGTTAAAGGAGTTAGAGAGACAGACAGACAGACAGACAATGATAATAATTTAGCTTAATTCCAATTGTTACCGTGCCTATTCTTATGTTTGGTGTGACAGGCTGCCTGCTTATATTTGCTTCTAAATTACCGCGTCTGCAAGGAATGGCCATGGTTACCATCCATTAGACGAGAACGCTATCGCTGCACCGCACAGCACACAGACAGGCAGACAAACAGACAGACAGAGAGATTCGGAGTCAGATTCATACAGACAACAACACAGAGAGCATAAGGGAGAGATTATCTGGATAACAGAACGCAGCCTCTGTTTAGCCACGTGAGTCGCGAGGGAATGAATGGGCGAGATTTACGGGCCACGGGATGAGGGAGGAAGAAGAAGGATGGAGAAGAATAGCACGGCGGTCCCAGGGGAGGAATTTCACACACAC
>NC_061860.1:21656769-21659269 GCF_019202785.1 Penaeus chinensis
TGATGATATTGGATCGGCAGCGACCACGAACAGGGGACGGCCAAGGTGATGATGATATTGGATCGGCAGCGACCACGAACAGGGGACGGCCAAGGTGATGATGATATTGGATCGGCAGCGACCACGAACAGGGGACGGCCAAGGTGATGATGATATTGGATCGGCAGCGACCACGAACAGGGGACGGCCAAGGTGATGATGATATTGGATCGGCTAAGAAAAACAAAGAACAAAAAAAAGGACAAATCTCAAGGAGAACAAGATGTCTTCGGATGTTCTTTAAGATGGCAACATCGACAGCGAGTGGGCATCGGCAGGTGTACATGTGTGTACGTGTGCGTTAGTGTGTGTTTGGTTGTGTGTGTGCGTCTGTGTTTGTTTATGTGTGTTTGTTTGTTTGTCTGCGTGCGTGTGTGTGTGTTTGTGTGTGTGTGTGTGTGTGCGTGTTCGTGTGTGTGCGTTGTGTGTGTGTGTTGTGTTGTGTGTGTGTGTTGTTTGTGTGTGTGTGTTCGTGTGTATGTGTGTGTGTGTTCGTGTGTATGTATGTGTGTGTTCGTGCGTGTGTTTGTGTGTAAAGTTGTTGCCAGGGTCCAACTGGCTCCTCTCGGGGTGACCGACATGGGTGTGGCTGTAGCCTAAATTTACACACATACACACGCGGGCGCAGAAATGCACAAAAAAGAACGGACGAGCGAGCGAGCGAACAAAAGACATAGATAGATAAATAGACAGACAGAGAGAGAGACAGGTAAAGAAAGAGAGAGAGAGTACAGTGTACACACACACGCACATAATATATATATATATATATATATATATATATATATATATATATATATATATATATATATATATATATATATGAGAGTGAACCAGAGAGACAGACAAGCACCCAGCCAGAAACCTAAATACAAAGAGACATAAATCTACTCTGACTTACAGACGGATTTGAACATCACTTTTCTCTTTCTCTCTCTCTCTCTCTCTCTCTCTCTCTCTCTCTCTCTCTCTCTCTCTCTCAACCTCCGTGTGATATCGAAGAAATCTTTTTGTCTCGCGTGCGTCCGGGCGTGGGGGGAGGGAGGGGGTTGGGGGGAGGGTCAGTGAAATCGCAGCCGGTGACTCTTAGCATTCAGCATCTTGACAGAGTGAGTGATTGTCGGCTTGTTTTAATGCTCCCCGGACCTCCCGCCGCTGTGCTCTCGCAGTCACACTCCGGTCGAGGGATCTGTCATGTGCCCCTGGGTACATGTTTGGCCGAAGGAGTTTGAAACGCGCTTGAAATTGTTATTATTATTTTTTTTGTTTTGTTTTGTCTTTTATACATCCTACTATTGTCCATGTAAACATAAACGCACATATTCATAAGCATAAATATATACACATGTACGCATAACCTCACACGCAAACGCATGGGCATAAGACATAAAAAAAAACAAAACACAAAGACAAACGCAAACACTAATAAACAAACAGACAAACATACAGACAAAAAACAAGCACATCCGAAACATCCCTCCCCCCTCTTCCCCTCCCTTCCTTTCCTCCCTTCTTCCTCTCCTCCCCCTCTCTCTTCCCCTCCCCCTCTTTTCCTCCCTTCCTCTACTCCCCTCTTCCTCTCCTCCTCCCCCTCTTCCCCTCCCTTCCTCTCCTCCCCTTCCCTCTTCCCCTCCCTCTCCCCCCCCTCCCCCTCCGTTCCACCCGTTCCCCGGCCGCTCGAAACCGTCCGGCGCGTGTGTTCCGCGTCCCGACTCGTGTGCCCGACGTCTGACGTATGCGCGTGGTGTGGCGCTGACAAGAGGACAGGTGAGTGGTGACCAGAACTTGTTTGTCGCGAGTGACATCTGGCCGAAGGGTTTGTCATAAGCACTCTCTCATGGCACTGTTGGATGATGTGTCTGGCAGCCCGACGCGTGTCCAGAAAGATACAGGGCGAAGTGATACTTTCTCGCAGAATTTCTCTCTCTGGAGGGTGACATGCTGGGGTAGACGAGCCTGGTTTCGGATGCTCGTCTGGCTGTCTATCTGGCTGTCTATCTATTTATACCTACATACATACTTATCTGTTTATCTATCTCTCCATTTCTCTACCTTATCCTTTTATCTATCTATTCATCTTTCTGCTTTATCTATTTATTTATTCATCCATCTGTCTACCTATCTATCTATTTATTAATTTGTCTATCTATCTAATATCTATCCATCTATCTATCTATTTTCTATTTATCTATCTATCTGTCTAACTATCCATCAATTTTTAAATAGCTACATATTGTCATCGTTTCTAAACAGTAATTATCTAGCTCGAGAGAAACACGTTTGGGCCCATGCTTATATGCAAAGACAACCGCGTGTTTGTCAAAGAGAATACGAGATGTAAATGCAGCGGCTCGAGGACGCCCCGCCACAGAACTGCTTCATATATCTAGCAGGATAAGTCTCGTGAACCATTAGCATAAAGGAAAAATATTGGCAGTAATGTAGAATGATTATACTGCAG
>NC_061860.1:21674269-21676769 GCF_019202785.1 Penaeus chinensis
TCCAACACACAAGCACGCACTCTGTCTTTCCTTCTCCCTGTCCTTCTCTTTAGCCTTGTCTGTGTCCTTCCTTCTTTGTTTCTTTGTCTCTCTCTCTCTCTCTCTCTCTCTCTCTCTCTCTCTCTCTCTCTCTCTCTCTCTCTCTCTCTTTTTTTTTCTCTCTCTCTCTCCTGTTGTTCTTTTCCCCCTCCCTTTCCCTTCTTCTTCCGCTGTCCATCTGTTTTTTCTTTCTTTCTTTCCTTCCTTTTCTCTGCTCCCCGATTTCTTCTCTCTCTTACTTTCTCATCCTCTCCTACTTTTCATCCCTCTTCCCTTACCCTCTCTTCCATTCCCTAGATTCCCCTTCTCCTCTCTCTCCTTCCCCTCTTTTCATTAAGTCCTGACCTGCCTTGCTCCCTTCCTTCCTTCCTCCCTTGCTTCCTTCCTCTCATTTATTCCCATTCTCCATCTCCTCCGTCCGTCTGCTTATTCCTCTGCCATCAAGTTCTCCCCCTTCGTTCCCAATTTTCCTCTCTCGTTCGCTTAATTAACATTGCTTGCTTATTCCTTTCATGCGTTGCCGCTTCCTGTTTCCTCTCCTCTTTAAGAACCGCGTCAACGAAAGAAAGTAGAAAGAAAAAAAAAATGAAGAAGAAGAAGAACGAACACACGGAAAGAAAATATAACACTCAAAGACGTGTTTCTCATTTTTACTTCATTTATATTTCACAAGACGTTGGAGCCAGACCAGACTTAGGAATTATTCTTTCTTTCTTTTTTACCCTCATTTCAATTATGCAATATTTGTTGGCAGAAAAATCAACGAAAAACCACTGAACAAACAGGCTGGATACCGCTCGACTATACACAAGAACAGTTCTAACTATACACAGAATGTAAACAGAAGTCTTCTTTTAGTACAATCGGTTTCTTGTTATTTTTCTTTCTCTCTCTCTCTTCCTTTTTCTTTCTCTATCTCTGTCTAGAATTTGGATTTTAGACGAGGAATATTGGAACTAAATCAATATAAAAAAGGCAAGTAACTGTTTTTTCGAGTATTTATGTGGAGGAAGAACAAGGAATACTTGAAATAAAAGGAAGAAGAAAGAATATTTGAAAGAAAAGAAGGAAGAAGGAGAAAGGAAGAGAAAGAAAGAAAACGTGAAGAAAGGAAGAAAAAGTGACAATTAAAAGGAGAGAAGAAAGAGAGAGAAAAGAGGAAAGCGCGAAAAAATAAGAAGCAGCACTTGAAAGAAGAGAAGGAAGAAGGAGGAAGGCGTACGAAGGGAGCCGCGAAGGAGGAAGGCGCGGCAGGAGGGCGTGGCGGCGGCTCCTCATCCTTGAGGACTCGCTCGCGTCTCGTGCTCGTGTTCGGTCTGCGGCTCATGCCAGGCTGCCTTTGTCGTCGCTAGTGTTTTTGTTGTGGTTTTTGTTATTGCTGTTGTTATTGTTGTTGTTTTCGTGAATCGTGTTGTTATTATTGTTGTTGTTGTTATTGTTGCTTTTTGTTATTGTTGTTGTTATTATTGTTGTTTTTGTTATTGTTGTTATTATTGTTGTTTTTGTTATTATTGTTGCTATAATTGTTGTTTTTGTAATTATTGTTGTTGTTTTTGTCATTATTGTTGTTCTTTTTGTTGTTTTTTGTTATTATTGTTGTTATTATTGTTATTTTTGTTATTATTGTTGCTGTTTTTGCTAATATTGTTGCTGTTATCATTATTGTTGTCGTTGTTATCAATGTTGTAATGTTTAATGTTTTTTGTTAGTATTGTCGTTAGTTGTTTTTGTTGTTAGTATTGTTGTTTTTATTTTGTGATGTAGGTTTGTTGTTTTCTTCTTGTAATTATTTTTTTTTTATTGCTGTTATCTAATCTTTTTTTTTAGTTTGTTAGTTGTCGATATTCCTTACACAGTTATCAAGGCTTTCATTCTTGACTAGTGATTCTAAATTGAATTGATAAATAACTAGGCAAGTCCATGAATGCATTCTGCAATTCGGATATCTCGCAACAGCTGGGACTCCCTTGCTTTTTGTTTCTGCAATTTACATGAAATTAAACTCGCCCGTTTTTATTTCTACTTATTTTCTTGTTCTCTTTCTTCTGATAATGAGAATTACCCCTTTTTTTTATTCGTTTATGTTTATTTTCTTCTCCTTACCTCATCCTTTATCCTTTCCTCCTCCTTTCCTCCTTCTTTCCTCCTCCTCCTCTACCTCTCCTCCTCTCCTCCTCTCCTCTCCTCTCTCCTCCTCCCTCCTCCTTCCTTCCTCCTCCTCCTACTCCTCCTCCTCCTCTCTCTTCCCTCCTCCTCCTCCTCCTCCTCCTCTTCCTCCTCCTCCTCCTCCTCCTCCCTCCTCCTCCTCTCCTCCTCCCTCCTCCTCTCTCTCCTCCTCTTTCCCTCCTCCTCTCCTCCTCCTTCCTCCTCCTTCCTCCTCTCCTTCCCTCACTCTCCTCTCTCCTTCCTCCTCCTTCTCTCCTCTTCCTCCCTCCTCCCTCCTCCTTTCCTTCCTCTCCTC
>NC_061860.1:21681769-21689269 GCF_019202785.1 Penaeus chinensis
TTTTTTCATAAAGAGAAGGGAAAGTGAGAGAGAATGAGGGGGGTGGGTGGAGAGGTGAGAGAGAGAGAGAGGGATGAAGAGGGAGACAAAAAGAGACAGACAGACAATCATAGAATGAAAAAAAAAAAAGACACACACAATGCGAACAGCAAAGAAAGAGAGAGAGAGAGGAAGAAGAATCAAAGAGAGCCACCGAATAAAAGAGAAGGTGAAGACTGGTGAGACAGCAGTAAGAATAGCGAGAAATATTAACAACGGGAGCTGGAGAGGAGCCAAGGATGTCTGGTCTATATTCCCTCTTGCCCGACTGCCAAAGTGCCCTCCTTCCCGCATCCTTACCTGACATCCTACAAAACCTCTTGGGGGGGGGGGGGGGCGACGGGGGGCAGCGGGGACGCAGGAGAAGGATAAAGGAGGGATAAAAGGATGCTATCCAACTCGTAAGATATCTCTTCCATTTTTATAAACCTTTTGTCTTCTTCTTTCTTTCTTCTTCTTCTTCTTCTTCTTCTTCTTTCTTCTTTCATCTTCCTCCTTCTTTCTTCTTTCTTCTTCCTCCTTCCTTCTTCTTTCTTCTTCTTACTCCTTCTTCTTCCTTTATTACGGTTTTATTTTCTTCTCTCTTCCGAAGCATAATATCTATTTGCCCTTTACCTCTCCTTTTTTTATTGGTTGTTCTTCCATTTTCTTCTTCTTAATCTTTTATCTTATATCAGCTTTAGCTTTTCATTCGAATGCCAATACCCACTTGCCCTTTTCTCTCTGCCCTTTTTGCTGCATGGTGCACCGGTAGCGTCCTCGCCTAGAATCCTGCTGACCCGCGTTCGATTCCCGCACCGCCAGCGGAGGGTAACCCCGGTAGTTTAGAAGCACAATAAACAGACAAGCCACAAAAGAGCCTATCAAAGTAAACTCTATTAGCATTATCATGATTATTATTATTATCATGATTATTATTATTATTATTATTATTACTATCGCCCAATAGCAATCCTTACCTTCCCCACGCCCCCACTCCCCTACGCCCACCACACTTCCCAAGGAGGTCCTTTAGGTGTCCCCCGCCGCCCATCCGTGTCGAGTCCGCCCGCGTGACCTTGTGGGCGCGCCTTTCCACCCGCCCCTTCCTTCCTGAACTCTGACCTCCTTTTCCTTTTACTGTGACTTCCTTATTTCCGCCTTATCTTAAGAATCGACGATCGACCTCATTACGTGTCTCATCATTATATATATATATATATATATATATATATATATATATATATATATATATGTGTGTGTGTGTGTGTGTGTGTTTATTTATCGCATTTTTTTTTTTGGGGGTATCGTATTTATAAACACTCATGTACAACTGCGTCGACGAGGAGCGTCTTAGGTGCAGTTGCCAGATATCCCAAGACGAGAAAGAAAATTGTAATGTTACTCTTATCCGTTAATGTGAATCTCTGTCCTCTCAAGTTTCTCGACGTGGATTCTCTCCTGCGATCTTTTCTTCGTTCTATTTCTCTCTCTCTCTCTCTCTCTCTCTCTCTCTCTCTCTCTCTCTCTCTCTCTCTCTCTCTCTCTCTCTCTCTCTCTCTCTCTCTCTGTAATTCTCTCTTTCCTCCTCTACTTCGTCTCTTCCTTCCTTATCCCAACTCTTCTTTTCTCAAGTACCTTTTCCTTAACCCCTTTCCCTGTTTCCTCTTCCTTCTGCTGTATTCCATTTCCCATGTTTTCTCTTAGTCCCCCCTTTTTTCCTCCTCTCTCCTCTTCTGCACTCCTCCACCCTCCACCTCCTCCTTCTTCTTTAGCTTAATCCCGTCTTTATTTCTGGAAAGTCTTCTCCATTCCCTTCTCTTTACCTCCTTCTTAGCACTCACTTTCCCACATATTCCTCTTGCCTCCTCATTACATGACCGTATCATTTTAACTTTCTTTCCTGTATTTTCCTTGATATTTCCAATACTTTTGTTGTTCCATTCCTCCGTTCTCCACCATTAACATTTACCCCCCCCCCCTCCCTACCACCCTCTCCCTCACTCCTTTCCTCCTCCCTCTATTCCTCGTACCATCTTCTCCCTCGTTCCAATCCTCTCTCTCCCATCTCTCTCTGTTCCTCCTCCCACCCTCTCCATCTCCCTTCATTCCTGTTCCCACCCACTCCTTCGTTCCATCCCTCCTCCTCCCCCCATCTCCTTCTTCTACCTCAATAACTTCTAAACTGCCTCTGTTTGTCTTTGTTGATTTATATGCATTTCCTGCCTTCCATTCTGAACATCTGCACACGAGTCCACGATCGCTCATCTTGTGACATGACTCACTGGTCGGCGCTCTTGCTCTCTCCTCCTTTTTGTCTTGCACATTTTGCCCGCTTCGTGAGTACTGTTGCAGTCTATGCAATCTCCACACTCATGATTGGATATTTTCCAACCACATATCTCTGTCTTTTTGTATTTTACTTTCTCGTTCTCTACTTATTCTTATAAATATACCTGTTTGTTCCGAGTTTTCTTCTTTTTCACTAGCAAATGCGAAATCGTGTTCCCCTAGATTACTGCATCTGCTTACGACCCTCCCCCTTCCAATTTATAAGAGATGTCATTTGACTTGCCCCTTATTCCCTTTTCTTCTTCTGCTTCTTCTTCTTCTTCTTCTCCTTCTTCTTCTTCTTCTTCTTCTTTGTCGGTGTGTCGAAGGTTATGGAGAATCATTTTCTTCCTCTGCAAATGCATTATTCATAGTGACTTTTAAATTTCTAGACCCGACCTGTCTCGGGATATCATCAACGAAAAGAATAGAATCATCAATATCTATAATAATTTGGCCTGCTTTCCGAGATGAGAATTCGTGATTTTTTTTTTTTTTTTTTGGGGGGGGGATTATCATCACTATCATCATTATTATCATTAATGTTATCATTACCGTTTTTGTTATCGTTGTCATTATTACTGTTATTGACATGGTTATAATTATTATGTTTATCGATATCACCATTACCATTATTATACCTTTAGCATTATAATTGTTGTAGTCAGTGCTGTTGTCATTGTTTTAATTGTTATGATTACGTTTCATATCATTATCATGACCTCTATCATTATCATCATTATCATCACCATCACCATTACTATTATGAATTATCAGTCGATTTATTGACATATTTGTCTAGGCTTTCACTTCACTCCTTACACTTCTCTCTGTCTCCTTTAATTGACCTTATCATTCGCTTATTTTAACAGTACCTCAAAATCAAAACAAAATATGACTATCAAACTGGCAAGAAAAAAATCACGGATGTTCTCATATTTGTCTCTCATAAAAGAACCAGTCCTTTATCTGTCGTTTGTATCGTAGTAACAAGATCCATTAGCTTAATGCTGTCTTTGTTTTCGTAACGACTTGAGAGAGAGAGAGAGAGAGAGAGAGAGAGAGAGAGAGAGAGAGAGAGGGGGGGGAGGAAGGGAGGGAGAGGGAGAGAGAGAGAGAGAGAGAGAGAGAGAGAGAGAGAGAGAGAGAGAGAGAGAGAGAGAGAGAGAGAGAGAGAGAGAGAGAGAGAGAAGGGGGGGGGGGAGGAAGGGAGGGAGAGGGAGAGAGAGAGAGAGAGAGAGAGAGAGAGAGAGAGAGAGAGAGAGAGAGAGAGAGAGAGAGTGAGAGAGAGGGGGGGGAGGAAGGGAGGGAGAGGGGAGAGAGAGAGAGAGAGAGAGAGAGAGAGAGAGAGAGAGAGAGAGAGAGAGAGAGAGAGAGGCAGTATGAGGAGAAAGATAGTGTGTTAGAGAGATAAAGAGAGAGAGAGGGAGGTCACCCGCGCAGCACCCGATCAGAGAGCCAACGAAAGCGGGCAAACCGTTTCTCCGCCAAGATTTGAAAATTCGTTATTCGCAAATACTCGAATATGTTGATGGATGCAAAATATGCAATGTTATCTTCCGTCTCCGTTCCTGATGTTGCACGGACCCAAGATAGAGAAAACTGACCGAGTGGGAGAGCGTGTTGAAACAGGTCACTGCTGGCTGATGATTTATGAATTCTCAAAGTTCTTTTTTCGCTCCAAAAAAATTGAGACAAGAAAATGGCCAGCTCTGTTACCCTTCAGTTAACACTATTTGTGTCTTTTTCTTTCTTTCCTTCTGGACTTTGAAATGTGTTATTTGTCTTGTAGGAAGTTTTACCACTTTCCGGAAGAAAAATATAACTTTCTCTTTTTTTCAGTAAGGTTGCATAAAGGTAAGACAAATAAACACATAAGAAGTTAGATTACCTCACAAAAAAAAACAGATAGCGTTTCTAATCTGGTTACCAAACGTAAACATAACAGCCAAGCGATCTGGAAATATACACAACTCTCAATCTAAAAAATAAAAAAATGGTCACGTTACTCCTCATAGTAAAATCAATAAGATCGACTCCAACGTGCTGTTTCACCCTCTGCCTCACTCTCGAGCAACGCATGACTTCGTCGCCCGCTCCCCGCTCGTCCTCTCTCCTCCTGCTCCTCCTGACGTGTATTAGTCCTATCGCCGATTCTCCTCCCGTTTCGCTCTCTTATTTTCTCTCTCTCTCTCTCTTGCTCTCGTTCCTTCGTTGCTGTCTCTTTCTCTTTTGTCCTGTCTACCTCTCTGACTTTCTCCTTTTCCTCTTTCCCCTTCCTCTCTCCTTCCCTCAGTTCCTCGCTTCTTCCCATCTTTCCTTCCTCATTCTTCGCTTTCTCCTCCTACTACTTCCCATTTCTTGCCCTCATAATCTTCTTACCTTCTCCCTTCCTCTATTCTTCCCTCCTTTCCTTCTCCCTTCCTTTATTCTTCCCTCCTCCTTTCCCTCCCACCCACCCTTCCTCTCCCTCTCTTTCTCCATTCTCTCTCTCCCTTTCCTTCTCTCCCTCGTTCACAACCTTCCCCCCTTTCCCCCACCCCTTCTTCTATCCTTCTTTACCCCCCTCTCCCATCCCTCAATCCCTCCCTCCACCCCCACTTCCCTCCCTACCCCTTCCCTCCACCCCCTCTCCCTTCCTCCCCCCACCCCCTCTCCCATCCCTTCCCTCCCTCCTCCTGCTCCTCATCTCCCCCCTTTCCTGCCTCCCTCCCCCCTCCCCCCCTTTCCTCCCTCCCTCCTCTCATCCCACCCCCCCTTCCCCCCCCCCCCTTCTCAGCCCGAGGGAGCCCAAGTATCCCGAGGAAAATGCAGCCATTCCTAAAGTTGATGTTTTCCTCTCCCGCCAGAAACGTATCTCACAATCAGTTCTCCCTCAGTTTGCTTTTTCTCTCCCTTTCCCCCGCGACCGATTTTCACCCCTTCTCTTCGTCTCCCTTTCTTCCGTCGTCCATTGTCCGTTCTTGGATGCGTTTGTTTGTTTCGTTGTTCTTTTTAGTTTCTTCGATTGGTTGGTTGGTTCTTAGTTTCATCAATTCCTTTTTTTGTTTGTTTGTTTTTCTTGTCCTTTTTTGTTGTTGTTGTTGTTGTTGTTGTTTCCTTTTCTTGTTCTATTCCAATTTTTCGGTTTCCAAGTTTCGTTTTTTTCTTTCTCCCTTCATTTCATTTTTATTTCATAGTCTTCGCTTTTCCTTCTTTCTTCTTCCATTTTCTAATCTTCCCTTTCCCTTTCTCTTTCCTCCAGTTCCCATTATTCTCTTCAATATCTCCCTTCCTTTCTCTCAGTTATTTTCTTCCCCTTTCGGTCCTCCTTCCATTTTCCTTATTTTTCCTCCCCTTTCCCTATTTATTTCTTCCTTTATTCGTCTTCCTTCTCACCATTTTCATCCTTTCTCTTTCGATGTCCTTCTTACAGTTTTTTATTCGCTTCTTTCATTTTGTCACTCTTCTTCTTGTTATTTCTTCTTCCTTTTCGTTCATCAAATTTTCGTTGTCTTTTCTTATTATTATATTTCTTCCCCTTTTTTTCGTTTTCCAAATCTCTTCCTTTTTATAACTATCATCTTCCAGTTATCGTCCTTTTCTATTCCTCTTTATTCATTCCTAATCTTTTTCCTTTTTTCTTTTTTTTATTCCAGTCTCGCCATTTCCCTTCCTTTTCCTTCCTCCGATTTCCTTCCTTCTCTCTCCCTTTCTTTCCCTCTTTCTTGTTCTCTCCTCTTTCCCTTTACCTTTCTCTCTCCTCTTCTCTCTCTCTTTCCTTTTCTCATTCCCTCTTTATCCCTCCGCCTCCCCCCCCCCCCCCCGCCCGCACCCTCCCCCTCCTCGCCTCTCCTGGCTTGGCTTCTTCAAGGCCTCAGCGAGAGAGAGGAGAGAGAGAGAGAGAGAGAGAGAGAGAGAGAGAGAGAGAGAGAGAGAGAGAGAGAGAGAGAGAGAGAGAGAGAGAGAGAGAGAGAGAGAGAGAGAGAGAGAGAGAGAGAAAGAGCGAAAGAGAGAGATAGATAGATAGATAGAGAGAGAGAGAGAGAGAGAGAGAGAGAGAGAGAGAGAGAGAGAGAGGAATAGTTAGAGGGAGAGAAGGAGAGAGAGAAAGAAAGAAAAATGGAATGAGCTAGAAAACGACAAGCAAAGAAAAGAAATGCACATGTGTAGATACGCACAGTAAGAGTAGAGAGTCACAGCAACAATAACAATCACGACAAAAATAAAACCAATGACAAAAAATAGTATCAATGATAATAACCCCGAGAATCGTAATAAAAGAAACAGTAGTAACGATAACATTCAAGATGATAATAACAACGATAATGCAATGAACAAGAAGAGCAAAAGAGAGAGTGATAACACACGCACCTGCAGCTTCAATTAAGATCACTTTTTTGGCCAGCAAGTGGAACAAAGATCACAACCTCGGCCCTGTTATAACGACCCGTCCTCCTCGGCCTTGGGGTTTGCTCGGAGGAAATACCTCGGGTGGAAAAAAAGAGCAAAATAAAATAAAGATGAATAAAAAGAAGAAAAACAGGACATGCGCTGATCTAATTTGCTCCCCAACCTTAAGATGCCTGGCCCTTCTCTCTCCTTCTCCTTCTCTTGCTTTTGGGTTGTTTATTCTCATCTCTGTTTTCTCTTTCTCTTTCTCTCTGGATCTCCGTCTCGCTCTCTCTCTCTCTCTCTCTCTCTCTCTCTCTCTCTCTCTCTCTCTCTCTCTCTCTCTCTCTCTCTCTCTCTCTCTCTTCTCTCTCTCTCTTACTCTATCTATCTGCTTGTCTTTCTCTCTTTCTTTCTCTCTCTCATTCTCTCCTCATACACTCCCTGCCCTCACCCCCGCCCCCCTCTTCTCCTTGCCTCAGTTCCCTCCTATGAACCTGCTTTTCCTACTCCCCCCCCCCCCCCCCCATCGCGCCTGCTCCCCTCCTGCCCTCGTCCCCTCCCCCAATTCCCCCTCTCTATCTCCCTCCCTTAACCCTCCCCCCTTAACTCCATTCCTGCCATTTTTCCTCCCTCTCTCTGCCTCTTTTCTCCTCCTCCCCATTACTCTCTCTCTTTCAACCCCCTCTCCTCTGTCCCCATTTCCCCTCCCTCCCCCACTCCACTTCTCCCTTCCCCCAACTCCCTCCTTCCCGTTTCCCCACTTCTCCATTCCCCTCT
>NC_061860.1:21701769-21704269 GCF_019202785.1 Penaeus chinensis
AGGCCCCGATTTCTCGCCGACTCGGCAATGACCTTCAATCGCTCGCCGGTGATATTTCGCGACGAATGAAGAAAGCTCATTAATGAATCGAGTCGAGGATATTTTGATCAGGAAGGAAAATAACAAGAAAGAGAGAGAGAAGAAAAAAAAAGACGTTAGGCGACCGTCTTGAGCAATGACCAAGGGGAATCGGAGCAGAGAGCAAGCAGGCAGGGAAAATTGGGGTCATGCCGTTGGGAAGCAGTGGCATGTTTGCGTGGTAATGCCTCCGCGATTCGCATTCCGTCCGTCCGATTTGCGGTGTCTGCGTTTGGTCTTGTCTGGCTGTTCACTTGTTTGTTTTGTTTGTTAAGGAACGGGATCAAAAGAAGGTCAGAATATGTGTACATACATACATAGACACATAGATAGATAGATAGCTATAGATATATAGATACATACATACACACACACACACAAACACACACACACACACACACATATATATATATATATATATATATATATATATATATATATATATATATATATATATATATATATATATATATATATATATATACATATATATATATATATATATATATATATATGTGTGTGTGTGTCTGTGTGTGTGTGTGTGTGTGTGTGTGTGTGTGTGTGTGTGTGTGTGTGTGTGTGTGAGTGTGTGTGTATATATATATGTATATATATATATATATATATATATATATATATATATATATATATATATATATATATACACACATATATATAAATATATATATATATATATATATATATATATATATATATATATACATATATATATAAATATATATATATATATATATATATATATATATATATATATATATATATGTGTGTGTGTGTGTGTGTGTGTGTGTGTGTGTGTGTGTGTGTGTGTGTGTAAATTTGTGTGTGTGTGTATATATATATATACAAATATATATGTCTTTTTATTTACTTATTTGTGTTATATATATATATATATATATATATATATATATATATATATATATATATATATATATATATTATATATATATCATATTATATATATAAACATATATGTAATATAAACGAAAATACTGGAGAGAGAGAGAGAGAGAGAGAGAGAGAGAGAGAGAGAGAGAGAGAGAGAGAGAGAGAGAGAGAGAGAGAGAATATTCTCAGTGATAATAATTGTAATTATGATAGGATACCTCCTACAGAATGTATATTAGACTGTGATATACGTACTATGAGATATAAAGCGAAGCCTTAAAGGTTACAACCATTACATAAGCCAGGGGTGTTTGTGTCCGTAATGTCCGATAAGGAAGGAGAAAGTTCTGCAACACGGGCAACTTACGAGACAAACCCTGCGATCTTAATGAGAGAGATAAGAATCAAAATATCCGAAAGCAATTCAAGCCACTTCTATGAAACGACCTTCGCCTCTTTCTCTCCCTCTCTCTCCCTCTCTCTCCCTCTCTCTCCCTAGCTCACGACTCCTTCCCACGCCCTGGAAAGCTCTCTGCGACCACACCCTCTGCCTCTCCCTTTCCGACCCCACACACAAACACCTTATGCGTGTTATTACACTTCTATACATCAAACACGTTATTCACATCCATGTATTTAATACAGATAGATAACAATATGCACGTACATACACACACACACACACTCGGGTATGCTCTCTCCTAAACAGGATCCTCACACACAAAACACGCACCTTCCCCGGGATACACACTCTTCCACATCCACACACACGCGCTCGCCTTTCATCCCAACACACATATACCCCCACACTTAGACGACGCCCACACCTGCCCACAGCCTGCCGCGCGCAATCCCAAACATAGAGACTCATCTCTTGCCCCACCCCCCCTCTTCCCTTACTGACGTCCTCCATGCCAACAGCCCCTCTCACACACACACCATCTTCCCCGGACTCTCACTGCACTGTCTTTCCCCTTCTCTCCTCTCCCCCACACCCCAAACTCCCTCCCTCTTTCCCTCAAACCCCATTCTCCTTCTCTCCCACATCCCACACCCCTCCTCCCCACTCTCCCCTTCTCCCCCACGGCCGTCCTCTCCCCCACCTCCCCACACCGAACACAACCTCCCCTCTACTCTCCCCCACATCCTCCTCCCCTCCACTCAACCCCCCCATTCCCCCCATACCCCACCCACCCTCCCACAGCCACGCCTATATTCTCGCCCTCGCCCGGCCGCCCATCAGCCGAAGCCTCACGAGTACCTTATGCTCCTCTGACCTTTGACCTCCGTAGATGGGGAGTTAGTCTAGCCTTCCCACTAGGCCAGGCATTGTGTCTTAACAGTTATATTTCATGACCGTCTTTATCGCTTTCGATCTAACCTTTTCTGGCGAGTGTGTGTGTGTGTTTTTATTATTATTACTATTATTGTTGTTAATATTATTCTTACCATTTGTTTGCGAGCAGTTTGGATGTGTTGGTGTCTGTCTTTTCCCAATGAGACTTTTATATCA
>NC_061860.1:21716769-21719269 GCF_019202785.1 Penaeus chinensis
CTCCCCCTTCTTCCCCCTTGCCCACACGCTACGCTCCCCCTCCCACCACTCCCACTCCCCAACTTGCCATTCCCCACGCTCTACCTTTCCCTTCTTCCCCACGCTCTACCTTTCCCCTCTCCTTCCCCCCCTTCTACCTCCCCAGCCACTCTCCCCCACACGATACCCTTTCCTCCTTCCCCTTCCCCTCCACTCTTCATCACACCATATCTCTCCTCACCCCACTCCAACCCCCCTACCATTCCAATTTACCCCCCCCCCCACCCGTGCCTCCCCAACCCCTCTTCCCCTTCTGCTGCGTGAGCAAGAGACAAAGACATTTTTTTTTTTTTTTTTTTTTTGCAACTGTGTGTAAAGTCGATCGTATCTCTTATCTTTTGTCTCTCTCGCTCCCTCTCTTTTTCTCTCACACAGAAAACAGAAACCTCTCTCTCTCTATCTATCTCTCTATCTCTCTCTCTCTCTCTCTCTCTCTCTCTCTATCTATCTATCTCTATCTCTCTCTCTCTCTCTCTCTCTCTCTCTCTCTCTCTCTCTCTCTCTCTCTCTCTCTCTCTCTCTCTCTCTCTCTCTCTCTCTCTCTCTCTCTCTCTCTCTCTCTCTCTCTCCCTCTCTCTCTCTCTCTCTCTCTCTCTCTCTCTCTCTCTCTCTCTCTCTCTCTCTCCTTCTCTCGTTGTTGCCTAGATGTTTCAGTCCGGAACATGAGACGGAGATCGAGTGATATGCTAAATGTAAATTTAATTTTTTTATTGCCTCGACATGTATGTTTTCTTCTCCTTGTTCCCCTTCCTTCCTTCATCCTTTCTTTCTTTCTTCCTCTCTCTCTTTCTGTTTCTTTTTTAAACCGTTGAGCAGCGCTACCGGCTCCTCAAGGACCAACAAACGCATTCCAGACAGACCTTATTTGCTGGATTTTCTATATTCATAACAACTGTTGTTTCGTCCATAACTCATAGGACTCCGGTGATCATTAGTGTCCAAATACCGGTAATGATAGAATACCAAAGTTGACGACAACAATGATAATGAGTTAAAGTCAAGGTACAGTAGAAAGCGCGACTGGGAATCATTAGCATAAATATCCTGTACTTTAATTTTTTTTTCTCTCTTTTTTTTTTTTTTTTTTTTTTTTTTTTTTGCTTGTGTTTCTAGAATTTTGTTTATGTATTTTTCTGTTGTTGTTTTTGCAACGAGGTAATGTTGTTGTAATAACGGTAGAATATACATGAAATGTTATTTTTGGTGGTGACAGTAATTTTTATGTTAGTTATTTTTATATTTATTATTAATGTTTATATTATACCATTGCCATTATTGGGATAAATATTCAATCATAATTATTGTTATTATTACTGATACTAACAGCAGTATTATAACCACTGTTATTGTTATAACTGTCAATATTATTAATATTATAAACTTATTATCATCATCACTATCATTATTATAATTTTGATTATTCTTATCCTCATCATAACTCTTTTTACTACTATTATCATTAACATTGGTATTACAATTATTAGTATTACTATTATTATTATCATAATTAGCATCATCATTAGCATCATCATTATTATTACTATTATTATTATTATTATTATTATTATTATTATTATTATTATTATTATTATCATTATTATCATCCTCATTATTATTATTATCTGCATTATCATTATTGCCATTATTATCACTATCATTATTATTATAATTATTATCATTATTATTATTATTACTATTATCATTATTATCATCATCATTATTATTACTGAAATCATCTTCATTATTATCATTTTTATTATCATTATTATCATTATCATTATTATTATCATTATTATTATTACTATTGTTATTATTATTATCATTATTAGTGAAATAATAATAATCATTATCATAACTATCATCATTATTATCATAACTATTATCATTATTATTACTAATAAAATTATTATTATTGAAATCTTTATTACTAATAACACTGTTATTGATATTATTATCATTGTTGTTATCATTATAATAATAACAATAATAATAATAATAATAATTATTATTATTATTATGATTATTATTATGATGATTATTATTATCATTATCAATATCATTATTGTTATAATTATCATTATCATCGTTATTATTGTTATCATTATTATTATCATTGTTATTTTTATTACTATTATTATCATTGTTATTGTTATTATTATGATTATTGTTATTATCATTATAATAATGATTATTATTATTATCATTGTTATTACAATATATTTCCTTATTCTCATTATTACTATTATTATCAGAGAGAGAGACATTAACTTATTGATAGCAGTGTAGGTGGGAAATGCTGCTCACTGAAATTTCAATAGGATGCGATATTTACAATTCTTTTACGGATAAAAAAAAAAAAAAAAATCGTGATTTTCACAGAGAAAGAGAAAGAATGAGAGAGAGAGAGAGAGAGAGAGAGAGAGAGAGAGAGAGAGAGAGAGAGAGAGAGAGAGAGAGAGAG
>NC_061860.1:21734269-21736769 GCF_019202785.1 Penaeus chinensis
AGGGAAGGGCGAAAGGGAGGGAGAGAGATGGAAGGGAAGAAGAGAGAGGATGGTGATGATGATGATGACGAGGAGGAGTAAGAGGAGGAGGAAGTAATTATTTATTAATTTATTATTACTATTATTCTCATTATTACAATGCCTAACTATTATAGTCATTATCATTATTATTATTATTATTATTATTATTATTATTATTATTATTATTACTATTATTGTTATTATTTTTATCATCATCATTATCATTATTATTATCATTATCATTATTATTACTATTATCCTTATCATCATTGTTATTATTATCATTATTATAATTGTTATCATCATTTACATTATCCCAATTACCAACGTCATCATACTACCATGATCATATTGACGATAAGTATGACATCAATACCCTTAACAACAGCAACAACAAAACAATAACAAAAACAACAACAAAAACAACAACAAAAACAGCAACAAAAAACAACAAAAAACAACAACAAAAACAGCAACAAAAAACAACAAAAAACAACAACAAAAACAACAACAAAAAACAACAACAAAAACAACAAAAAACAACAACAAAAACAACAACAAAAACAACAACAAAAACAACAACAAAAACAACAACAACAACAATAGAACAATAACAAAAACAAATAAAAAACAAAAGCAAGAACAATAACAAAAACAAATATAAAACAAAAGCAAGAACAACAACGAAAACAGCAACAACAGCAACAGTCCGACCCGGTCTTCTCCGCCGATCGTCCGCGGGGTCAGACGAAACGAATAAGAGAATAAATAAATAAATAGATAAATAAATACATAAATAAATAACAGTGGGAGAGAGCTTGGATGTCTCCGGAAGACTCGGCCTCATTATTATTATTAATGATTTCTTCTTACGTTTGTTATTATTGTTGTTGTTGATTTCGTTTGATGTTGTCATTATTATTATTATTATTATTATTATTATTATTATTATCAATATCGTTATCATTATTATTACTATTATTACTATAATCATTATTATCATCAGTGTTATTATTACTATTATCATTAGGATTATTATCAATGCCATCACTACTATAGTTATCACTGCTATTCTCATTAGAACTACCTTTATCATGATCATCATTTTTGTCATTGCTTTTATTTTCAATATTTCACTGTTTATCATTATCATTAGGTTCATTATTACCCTGTTACCGCAACTGGTGTTATCGTTATTATTTTCATTTAACTGTTGTTCTTCTCTCTCTCTCTCTCTCTCTCTCCCTCCCTCTCTCTCTCTCTCTCTCTCTCTCTCTCTCTCTCTCTCTCTCTCTCTCTCTCTCTCTCTCTCTCTCTCTCTCTCTCTCTCTCTCGCTTTTTCTCGCTTTTTCTCTCTCACCTATGCGTGTTACCCTAGTAAGGCTCAACATAAATCCTTTAACTTAAAACAGAAAGGAAAGGTTTACAAATCTTCACGTTCATCTGTTGTCATTAATTCAACCTTGCTTCCAGGTGTCGACAGAGAAACAGTTTATTGCATAACTGCATTTAATTAATTCGCTATAATTTACTCCTCAGTAAGGAGTTACTCTGTTATTCGGAGCTTGAACTGAGGTCATATTTAATAGCAAGTCTCCTCTTCCGGCTTGCCTATTGCAGTAGGAAGGAAACCCTATTTCAACCTTGTCAAGTCAAGTCATTTTGTCGACGTCATTTCTTGTTGCATGCGATATACCGCCTCCTACGCATAGAAACTGTACATTCAGCTTATAACACGTTGATAACGACAGCGTGCAATGAACGGTACAGACTTTATTGCATAATGAAATGAATAAATCACTCTCCACTCACGATATCACCCGCAGGCAAGTCTTGTAATGAGAACACACAGGCTCGCGGTCAAAAGCTCGCCTTGACTCACTCCCTCTGGCGTTTCTCGTACCAGGAGACAGGGCCAGGTGGGAGGAGATGGATGTGGCACTTTGGGAGCCATTCTTATCTTGGTCTGTGTTCGCAAAAATTAAGAAGGAGAAAAAGGTACCTGATGAAACCAGACGAAAGCAGAGGGAGGGAAGGTAATTTTTGTATATTTAAGGCACTCCTTTTATGGTGATCTGTCTAATAATAAATATGAATAAATAAATACATAATGAATAAATAAATAGATAAATAGATTAACGAATCAAGTTCAATTAAATAGCAAACGTACCAATGGACCGACTAGTCGAAAAAAGTGCTACGCTATTTCGAATATTTAAAAGTAACGTTTTTTTTTTTTTTTTTTTTTTTTTTTCTTTCTGCAAAATGTAAAAAATGTTGTATCAAAAGTCCAGACCAGATGTAAGTGAGCACAAAGATGAGAGAGAGAGAGAGAGAGAGAGAGAGAGAGAGAGAGAGCGAGAGAGAGAGAGAGAGAGAGAGAGAGAGAGAGAGAGAGAGAGAGAGAGAGAGAGAGAGAGAGCGAGCGAGCGAGTGAGAGAGAGAGAGAGAGAGAGAGAGAGAGAGAGAGAGAGAGAGA
>NC_061860.1:21751769-21756769 GCF_019202785.1 Penaeus chinensis
CAGCTCCAGGAACTGATGTCACTGCGGGTGTCATTCCAGCTCCAGGAACTGATGTCACTGCGGGTGTCATTCCAGCTCCAGGAACTGATGTCACTGCGGGTGTCATGCCAGCTCCAGGAACTGATGTCACTGCGGGTGTCATGCCAGCTCCAGGAACTGATGTCACAGCGGGTGTCATGCCAGCTCCAGGAACTGATGTCACTGCGGGTGTCATGCCAGCTCCGGGAACTGATGTCACTGCGGGTGTCATGCCAGCTCCGGGAACTGATGTCACTGCGGGTGTCATGTCAGCTCCAGGAACTGATGTCACTGCGGGTGTCATTCCAGCTCCAAGAACTGATGTCACTGCAGGTGTCATTCCAGCTCCAGGAACTGATGTCACAGCGGGTGTCATGCCAGCTCCAGGAACTGATGTCACTGCGGGTGTCATGCCAGCTCCAGAAACTGATGTCACTGCGGGTGTCATGCCAGCTCCAGGAACTGATGTCACTGAGGGTGTCATGCCATCTCCAGGAACTGATGTCACTGCGGGTGTCATTCCAGCTCCAAGAACTGATGTCACTGCGGGTGTCATTCCAGCTCCAGGAACTGATGTCACAGCGGGTGTCATGCCAGCTCCAGGAACTGATGTCACAGCGGGTGTCATGCCAGCTCCAGAAACTGATGTCACAGCGGGTGTCATGCCAGCTCCAGGAACTGATGTCACAGCGGGTGTCATGCCAGCTCCTGGAACTGATGTCACTGCGGGTGTCATGCCAGCTCCAGGAACTGATGTCACTGCGGGTGTCATGCCAGCTCCAGGAACTGATGTCACTGCGGGTGTCATGCCACCTCCAGGAACTGATGTCACTGTGGGTGTCATGTCAGCTCCAGGAACTGATGTCACTGCGGGTGTCATGCCAGCTCTGGAAACTGATGTCACTGCGGGTGTCATGCAAGCTCCAGGAACTGATGTCACTGCGGGTGTCATGTCAGCTCCAGGAACTGATGTCACTGCGGGTGTCATGTCAGCTCCAGGAACTGATGTCACTGCGGGTGTCATGCCAGCTCCTGGAACTGATGTCACTGCGGGTGTCATGCCAGCTCCAGGAACTGATGTCACTGCGGGTGTCATGCCAGCTCCAGGAACTGATGTCACTGCGGGTGTCATGCCAGCTCCAGGAACTGATGTCACTGCGGGTGTCATGCCAGCTCCAGGAACTGATGTCACTGCGGGTGTCATGCCAGCTCCAGGAACTGATGTCACTGCGGGTGTCATGCCAGCTCCAGGAACTGATGTCACTGCGGGTGTCATGCCAGCTCCGGGAACTGATGTCACTGCGGGTGTCATGCCAGCTCCAGGAACTGATGTCACTGCGGGTGTCATGCCAGCTCAGGAACTGATGTCACTGAGGGTGTCATGCCAGCTCCAGGAACCCATGTCACCGCGGGCGCCGTGCCAGCTGCAGGAAACTGATGTCACATCGGGTGTCATGCCAGCTCCAGGAACTGATGTCACTGCGGGTGTCATGCCAGCTCCAGGAACTGATGTCACTGCGGGTGTCATGCCAGCTCCAGGAACTGATGTCACTGCGGGTGTCATTCCAGCTCCAGTAACTGATGTCACTACGGGTGTCATGCCAGCTCCAGGAACTGATGTCACAGCGGGTGTCATGCCAGCTCCGGGAACTGATGTCACTGAGAGCGCCGTGCCAACTCCAGGAGCCCATATCACTGCGGGTGTCATGCCAGCTCCAGGAACTGATGTCACTGCGGGTGTCATGCCAGCTCCAGGAACTGATGCCACTGCGGGTGTCATGCCAGCTCCAGGAGCCCATGTCACTGCGGGTGTCATATCAGCTCCAGGAACTGATGCCACTGCGGGTGCCATGCCAGCTCCAGGAACTGATGTCACTGCGGGTGTCATGCCAGCTCCAGGAACTGATGCCACTGCGGGTGTCATGCCAGCTCCAGGAGCCCATGTCACTGCGGGTGTCATATCAGCTCCAGGAACTGATGTCACTGCGGGTGCCATGCCAGCTCCAGGAACTGATGTCACTGCGGGCGTTATGCCAGCTCCAGGAACTGATGTCACTGCAGGTGTCATGCCAGCTCCGGGAACTGATGCCACTGAGGGCGCCATGCCAGCTCCGGGAACTGATGCCACTGAGGGCGCCATGCCAGCTCCAGGAACTGATGTCACTGCGGGTGTCATGCCAGCTCCGGGAACTGATGCCAATGAGGGCGCTATGCCAGCTCCAGGAACCCATGTCACCGCGGGCGCCGTGCCAGCTGCAGAAACTCATGTCACTGAGTGCGCCATGCCAGCTCTAGGAACCCATGTCACTGTGGGCATTATGCCAGCTGCAGAAAAGCCAGCCGACGCAGGACCTCCTCCCGCGGGCGACGTGCCAGCTGCAGGAAGGCCAGCCGACGTAGGACCGCATGACTTATCCAGTCAAGAAAAATTACGGTGATCTTCGGTGAGAGAAACTCTACAAGAAAATTTTGAGTGAATTCATCACTGAGACGCCGCCATGAGACATTCCAACTGGGGTATATTCTTAAAGATATAATCCTTAAGAATTGGAGTGCTTTCATGATTTTCAGATTTTTATATATCCCCGTCACCTTCACTCTCTTACAAATACAATCTTATAACGCGTATACATAATTATATACATATACATCCACACACATTTTTAACACAAATACAAAAACACACACACACACAAAAAAGAAAAAAAAAAAAAAAAAAAAAACGTCCCAGACAGTTCCCGATTTATCAGCGAACGCAAGAGTTACTTGAATTTATCACAACTGAATCTTACCGATAGGATGTACTGCTCTAATCATTAACAGGCATGGAGCTGTGGTATTGAACGCTTGCAAATACATGATCTCTCTTTCTCTCCCACTCTCTCTGTCTTTCTCTCTCTCTCTCTCTCTCTCTCTCTCTCTCTCTCTCTCTATATATATATATATATATATATATATATATATCCGTCTGTATCCGTCTATCTATCTATCTATCTATCTCTTTCTGTCTCTCTCTCGCATTCTCTCTCTCTATGATAATAATGATAATCTTCACCACCATAACAGATTATTAGCAAAAACAATGAAACAAAAACGACAACGATACTAATTAAAAAAATATTATCTTCTAATACTAATAATCACGTAGACAGGTGAGAAGCCCACAGCATGTTCCAAACAGGTTTATTTGAAAGGCGAGACCCTGCTCTTCATGTCACCCAATCCAGAAGACACACTAACAGCGCCATCTTTTGGCAGCGGCAGGAGATGGACCGGTCAGTTGCCGACATTTATTTTTCGTTCTCCTTTAATACTAACAGTTGTAGACGGCTGTCCGGGGTGTATGTTTTGCATGTGTTTATGTGCGTGTGTGTTAAGTATATGTATGTATGTATGTATGACAACAGCCCATGGAGCATGTGTGTGTGTATTAATACAATACTAGTAATAATAGCAACAACAATAACAATGCAAATAATAATCTTAGAGATGGTAATGATAATAATGATAATATCAAAAACAATGCAAATAATAATAACAATAATAACAATAACGATAATGATAATAATGATTATGAAAAAAAAAGTTGATTCAAATACTCCTATTTAAAAATACAAATAGCAGTCACAAAATGACATAACTTATATCACCTTAATTACCAAAAACCAGGAAGGAACTACCTACTCTTCCATCTTAACTTCAATCCAGCAACCATAACGATTAACAACAGAGATAAGGAACTTACTGATAAAACAGTTAAGGAAACGAACTGTTCAGATACAGCGTTTCCTTTTCCCTTCCCTCAAAAGGTTGTTTTCTTTATCCGAATCCAAACGTTGGTTAGCATCCGCTGATATCCACTTCTCCTTGGGAGAGTATGAGGGAGAGTTGGAGGACACACAGATGGTTGGAAAGGGTGTTCTGTGTGTTTTTTATTCTACGCAGGGAATATGGGACGATCACTAAACTGAGTAGACCACAGCTCTCTCTCTCTCTCTCTCTCTCTCTCTCTCTCTCTCTCTCTCTCTCTCTCTCTCTCTCTCTCTCTCTCTCTCTCTCTCTCTCTCTCTCTCTCTCTCTCTCTCAGACCACAACCTGTAAAAATAGAAACAGTAATCCTAACAATAAAACACCTGCGTCAAACTAATGCTGTGGGAGCAGATGGCATTGCTTTTCGCTTTATTAGAGACAGTCTATCTGCAATGGCTTACTATCTAACGGTAATCATTAACACATCTCTAGTCACTGGTAATTTCCCATCGCTTTGGAAACGTGGCATAATAACACCAGTTTTCAAATCCGGAAACACAGATGAAGTTAATAACTATCGCCCTATTACCATATTGCCTATACTGTCAAAAGTTCTCGAAAAAATCGTAGCAGACCAATTGGCATTATTTCTGGAGACTAATGACC
This sequence comes from Penaeus chinensis, assembly GCF_019202785.1. Taxonomy (NCBI): domain Eukaryota; kingdom Metazoa; phylum Arthropoda; class Malacostraca; order Decapoda; family Penaeidae; genus Penaeus; species Penaeus chinensis. Next base: position 21,756,204 of record NC_061860.1, read on the forward strand.
TACTATCCAAAGCCCAACATGGTTTCAGAAGTAAGTTGTCTACTGAAACAGCAATATTGCAGATCACAAATAAAATTTATGAGAACATAGACAACAATCAAATAAACTATGCGATTTATCCAAGGCTATTGACAGTGTCAACCATGAAATCCTCCTAAGTAAATTAATATATCACAACATCGATACATACTGGTTCAGAAGTTATCTAACTAACAGAAGTCAATCAGTCAAAATTCACAAAGAAATATCTACAAAACAGATAGTATCTTTCGGTGTTCCACAAGGATCTATATTAGGCCCAATTCTATGTATAATATTCGTAAATGATTTAACACCTATAGCCCAAAATTGCTTTCTTGTTCAATACGCCGATGATTCACAAATTCTCCACAGTGATTCAGTTAACAACTTAGATGAACTAATAAAAAAGACCCAGGAGACATTGACACTAATAAAAGGATACTTTGACACAAATGGCCTCAAGATAAACCCAGATAAAACACAATGTATCTTCATAGGTAGTCGCCAAAATATCGCCAAAATTCCACCACCATGAAATTTGAAGA
>NC_061860.1:21790345-21792845 GCF_019202785.1 Penaeus chinensis
AACGCCCATTGGACACGTGTTGACATGCAAATCAGAAATTGCAACCGAGTCCGAGTCAACAGCGAAAGTGTGTGTGCGGTGGCATGTTGACACTCTGGGCAAAGGCGATCATTGTGGTTCAGTCTCCTCGATGGAACAGCGGATACCTCTGGGATGGGGTTGCGGGCTCCGTGTTTGCCTGTCTCTCTTGTTCTTTCTATCTCTTTTGTTCTTTCTATCTCTGTCTCTCTTGTTCTTTCTATCTCTGTCTCTCTTGCTCTTTCTATCTCTGTCTCTCTTGTTCTTTCTATCTCTGTCTCTCTTCTTCTTTCTATCTCTGTCTCTCTTGTTCTTTCTATCTCTGTCTCTCTTGCTCTTTCTATCTCTGTCTCTCTTGCTCTTTCTATCTCTGTCTCTCTTGTTCTTTCTATCTCTGTCTCTCTTGCTCTTTCTATCTCTCTTGTTCTTTCTATCTCTGTCTCTCTTGCTCTTTCTATCTCTGTCTCTCTTGTTCTTTCTATCTCTGTCTCTCTTGCTCTTTCTATCTCTGTCTCTCTTGTTCTTTCTATCTCTGTCTCTCTTGCTCTTTCTATCTCTGTCTCTCTTGCTCTTTCTATCTCTGTCTCTCTTCTTCTTTCTATCTCTGTCTCTCTTGCTCTTTCTATCTCTGTCTCTCTTGCTCTTTCTATCTCTGTCTCTCTTGCTCTTTCTATCTCTGTCTCTCTTGCTCTTTCTATCTCTGTCTCTCTTGTTCTTTCTATCTCTGTCTCTCTTGCTCTTTCTATCTCTGTCTCTCTTGCTCTTTCTATCTCTGTCTCTCTTGCTCTTTCTATCTCTGTCTCTCTTGCTTCTTTCTATCTCTGTCTCTCTTGCTCTTTCTATCTCTGTCTCTCTTGTTCTTTCTATCTCTGTCTCTCTTGCTCTTTCTATCTCTGTCTCTCTTGTTCTTTCTATCTCTGTCTCTCTTGTTCTTTCTATCTCTGTCTCTCTTGTTCTTTCTATCTCTGTCTCTCTTGTTCTTTCTATCTCTGTCTCTCTTGTTCTTTCTATCTCTGTCTCTCTTGTTCTTTCTATCTCTGTCTCTCTTCTTCTTTCTATCTCTGTCTCTCTTGTTCTTTCTATCTCTGTCTCTCTTGTTCTTTCTATCTCTGTCTCTCTTGTTCTTTCTATCTCTGTCTCTCTTGTTCTTTCTATCTCTGTCTCTCTTGTTCTTTCTATCTCTGTCTCTCTGTCTCTCTTGTTCTTTCTATCTCTGTCTCTCTTGCTTCTTTCTATCTCTGTCTCTCTTCTTCTTTCTATCTCTGTCTCTCTTGCTCTTTCTATCTCTGTCTCTCTTGTTCTTTCTATCTCTGTCTCTCTTGTTCTTTCTATCTCTGTCTCTCTTGCTTCTTTCTATCTCTGTCTCTCTTGTTCTTTCTATCTCTGTCTCTCTTGTTCTTTCTATCTCTGTCTCTCTTGTTCTTTCTATCTCTGTCTCTCTTGCTCTTTCTATCTCTGTCTCTCTTGTTCTTTCTATCTCTGTCTCTCTTGTTCTTTCTATCTCTGTCTCTCTTGCTCTTTCTATCTCTGTCTCTCTTGTTCTTTCTATCTCTGTCTCTCTTGCTTCTTTCTATCTCTGTCTCTCTTGCTCTTTCTATCTCTGTCTCTCTTGCTCTTTCTATCTCTGTCTCTCTTGTTCTTTCTATCTCTGTCTCTCTTGCTCTTTCTATCTCTGTCTCTCTTGCTCTTTCTATCTCTGTCTCTCTTGTTCTTTCTATCTCTGTCTCTCTTCTTCTTTCTATCTCTGTCTCTCTTGCTCTTTCTATCTCTGTCTCTCTTGCTTCTTTCTATCTCTGTCTCTCTTGCTTCTTTCTATCTCTGTCTCTCTTGCTCTTTCTATCCCTGTCTCTCTTGCTCTTTCTATCTCTGTCTCTCTTCTTCTTTCTATCTCTGTCTCTCTTGCTCTTTCTATCTCTGTCTCTCTTGCTCTTTCTATCTCTGTCTCTCTTGTTCTTTCTATCTCTGTCTCTCTTGCTCTTTCTATCTCTGTCTCTCTTGCTCTTTCTATCTCTGTCTCTCTTGTTCTTTCTATCTCTGTCTCTCTTGCTCTTTCTATCTCTGTCTCTCTTGCTCTTTCTATCTCTGTCTCTCTTGCTCTTTCTATCTCTGTCTCTCTTGTTCTTTCTATCTCTGTCTCTCTTGCTCTTTCTATCTCTGTCTCTCTTGCTCTTTCTATCTCTGTCTCTCTTGTTCTTTCTATCTCTGTCTCTCTTGTTCTTTCTATCTCTGTCTCTCTTGTTCTTTCTATCTCTGTCTCTCTTGTTCTTTCTATCCCTGTCTCTCTTGCTCTTTCTATCTCTGTCTCTCTTGTTCTTTCTATCTCTGTCTCTCTTGTTCTTTCTATCTCTGTCTCTCTTGCTCTTTCTATCTCTGTCTCTCTTGCTCTTTCTATCTCTGTCTCTCTTGCTCTTTCTATCTCTGTCTCTCTTGTTCTTTCTATCTCTGTCTCTCTTGATCTTTCTATCTCTGTCTCTCTTGATCT
>NC_061860.1:21805345-21810345 GCF_019202785.1 Penaeus chinensis
AATGAGTGATCATGCAGGTTTCGCATATTCACGAGTAGAAAAAATAGATCCAGAGAGAGAGAGCGGAATGACGAGCAGGAGAGCAAGATCATCTTTGAGTAGAATTATTATTCCATTGGAGAGATGGTAGAGAGAGATTAGGAAAGTTTATGGAGAGTAGAGGGTTGAAGACGAACCGTAAGTTTGAGAGTGATGAAGAGATGTATGATCGATCGAGCTCGAGAGCGACATTGAGACCTCGATTGAGTAGAGGAGGAGAGCAGAGCGAGGATGAATGGAGAGCGATATGAGGACTTGCCTGAGAGAGTAAGTAGGAAACCGAACCTGAGTTCAACGTGAGAGTTTTGAGTAGATGAGGGTATAGAGAGAGTAAGAGAGCTATGAGGAGAGGGAGAGTCACGCGAGTTCAGGACCTGACTGAAATCTCTGAGATGTCAGAGAGAGAAGAAGAGGCACGAGCGACGAGATGATGTGGAGAGATAGGAGATTAATCGAGATGGAGAGACATGTTTAATTCCCGGAAAGCGATAGAGAGAGAGAACAATTGTGCATTTTGATGTAAGAGAGTTGAAGATTTTAGCCTAATCTGCAACTGAGGATGATGAGATTTGTATTGAGAGACGTGGTACGACGGTCTTAAGGCGAGAGCTAGTAGAAGCGGCGATGATTACCCGCGGTGTGAGGAGAGGTTTTAATGGACGAAGAGTGTGAGAAGTGAAAGAGAAGGAGGTAGAGAGAGAGAGAGGATTTTGAGAGGTATTACTGATGAAGGTGAGTCATAGAGTAGCTCTTCGAGAGAGTAGAACTGCCGGTTAGAGATAGATCGGTCTCCTATGTATACTGGGGGACCGTAAGATGACGAAGTAGAGGCTAGAGTTTCAGAGAGGTTCTAGACTGTGATAGGAAAGATTTGAGAGAGAGCGAGTTTACAGAGAGAGAGTCCTGAGTAGATGAAGAGAGACGGAGAAGAATGAGAGAGAACCAGAGAAGAACTATGAGAAGTGAGACAGAAGGGGGGGTAAGGTATGTAATATGAGGATAGTGTACTGAGTAGTAGTGAATGAGATATTCGAGTGTGATTAATTCGGAGGAGTGTGGTAGGGGTAGAGTAGTAGAGAGAGTAGGAGAGAGAGAGTATTTGGGGAGTTGAGAGAGAGAAGAGAGAGATGAGAGATGGTGATCTAATAAAATAGTGATCTAACTTTATTCACATCTAATTATATTTTATAAAAAAATTCAAAACCAAAAAAAAAAAAAATAAAAAATTATTTATTTTTTTTTTTTTTTTTTTTTTTTTTTTTTTATTTTTTTATTTTTTTTTTATAATCTTTTTTTTTTTTAAACCCCCCCCAAATTTTTTTTTTTTTGGGGGGGGACGTCTATATTGTTGGGCGTTTTTTTTTTTTTGACTTTTCTTTTTTTTTTTTTTTTTTTTTTTTTTTTTTTTATTTTTTTATTCTTTTTTTTACCCCCCCCCCCCCCCCCATTTTTTATTTTTGGTTGTGTGGGTGGATGGGGGGGGGGGGGGGGGGGGGGGGGGGGGTGGGGTGGTTGTGGTGGTTGTTTTTTTTTGTGAGCGTTTGTTGGTGTGGTTGGGGGTGTGTTTGTTGTTTGTGTTTGTTCTGTTGTGTGTTTTTTTGTATTTTTTGTTTTTTTTTTTTTTTTTTCTTTTTTTTTTTTGTGGGTGTGTGTGGTGTTGGGTGGGGGGTGGGGGGTGGGGGGGTGGGTGGGGGTGGGGTTTTTTTTTGGGGGTGGGTGGGGGGGGGGGGGGGGGGGGGGGGGGGTTGTGGTGGGGGAGGGGGGGGGAGGGGAGGGGGGGGGGGGGGGGGGGGGACACACGAGAGAGATAGAGATTGGTGACGAGAGAGTAGCTTACGGAGAAGGATCCATTCACTTCTAAGATACTTAGTAATACTGCCGAAGAGGAGTTATCAAGTTATCGATTTAGAGAGTTCGATGAGATTGGGGACATTTTAGAGTGAGGCGAACCTGCACAGAGAGTAGAAGCAAAGTTAGGTAGTGTGTGACTGCTCAGCGCCCGAATAAGGAAGATGTGTTGCTAAGAGAAGTGCAATATGAGAAAAAGAGGACTACCTACATAGGATGGATTCCGGGAGATAGAGATGATCATGGAGGTGCATCTTAGTTTAGGGACTCTCCCCTTGACGACGTTATACAGTGTGAGAGAATTAAACGTATTGAGAGCGCGAGACTGGGTGACTGAGTATCGGAGGGATGAGTAGTTCAGAGAAGTGAAGGGATCAGAAGGAGAGAGAGATAAGGACTTGAGTAGTACGGGAGAGAGAGAGCAAGAGAGAGAGGAGAGAGAGTTAGCAATATCATTCAGACCGAGAGGCGGATTTAGGACGAGAGAGAGTTCTTGAGGGACTAAGAAGGAAAAGGAAGACTGATGAAGAAGAGACAGTTAAGAGGTTGTTGTATCCACGAACATTTTTTTGAGTCAGTGCTTCTCTCAAAGAAGAGAAGTTTTCGAGTGAGAGAATAGACTAGACATAAATCAGAAGAGTAGAGAAGTACAAGAAGAAATGAAAGGCGGGAAGACAGAGCGCTGGATGAAAGAGAGAAAAGTAGAGAGAGACTCGAGATCCTCAAGATGAGAGTATGACTACGAGGAGCGGCCGATCTGACGAGAGAGAGAGGATGGAAGATGAAGAGAGGACAGATGAACAAATAAGTTAGAAGAGAGAGAGTTTAAGAGCAAGGAGTCACGAGTCGATGGGGGAGAGCGAATAGAGAGATGATATAGATGGAAGGGACTTGTTGAGGGGGGAGATTATTATGAGTAACGTGACTAGTTGAGAGCGAGAGAGAGAGAGTCGACGATAGTGAAAGAGAGATAGAAAAGTGAGTAGTAGAGAATAGAGAGAGGTCGTGGAGAGCATGTAAGCGAGTATTGCTCGAGATTAATGAGATATCACCTGTTCGAGAGGCAAGATCTTGTCTGAGTAGATAGCGGATTGGAGATAGAGAGTCTACCGTATAGTCGAGAACTAGAGAGATAGGAGATTTTTTTCCAGTCAGATGAACACGAAGAGTTGAGGTGAACGAGAGAGTAGGAGAGTTATGACTTAGAGGGATTCGAACTTTCAGATTCTGAGCGATCTGGAGAGAGAATTGAGCCGGATGAGTTTAGGACAAGCAGTCGAACGATCGAGGAGTAGAATCCTGAGTTATATGAATTCATGATGGTGCCCGGACTGGGGAGAGAGAAAAAAGAAGGAGGGTTTTCACAGGAGATGTGACGAGGAGATGACACTAGCTTGCCGAGAAGAGGAGAGGGTTCCAAAAGAATGGAGAGAATGTCGTTCCGACTGTAGAGAGTCGAGGAGTGACTTAGAGAGAGAGACGAGTGGAGTTTAGGAGATGTAAGTTTGAGGAGAGAAGAGATGAGAGTTTAACTTTCACCTTGGGAGATGCGCTGAGAGAAAGTGATAAGGTTGTCGATTTTAGGAGACGAGAGAGATAAGTATGAGAGACACTGAGAGAATCTGATCGATGAGATTACGTGAGAGAGAGCAAGTTGAGAGAGAAGAGAGATTCGACGAGAAGCGGTCAACTGGGAGGAGGAGACAAAGTGAGAGGCCGGCGAGAGAAGTCATCTGAAGTAACGTCTCTCGGTAGATTCTAGAGAGAATTTGGGTGTTGATGAGGAGTAAGGAGAGAAATGCCTCTCTGGATGCATGAGAGAGTGGGAGAGATTTTGTGGGATCTTAGGAGAAGAGTATACCGTGATGCATGTGGCGAGAACGAGGAGACTGATTAACGGTGTAGAAGAGAAGAAGCGAGAGATGAAGTACTAGAAGGAGAATTATGGACTCACGGGGGGAGTAGAGAACCGATGACAAGATGAACGTAGAGATTGAGTAATAATGGACAGCACCGAGAGACGGATGAGGCGGTTAGAGACGTGACCTGTCTACGAGATGAGGAGAGAAGAGAGATAGCACGAGACGGAGAACAAGTGAGTCAGAGTTAGACGAGAGAGAGAGATATTCGAGGGAAAGATGATAGGGAAGGGTAGAGACAGAGAGCTAAATGTAGTGGATTTTATGAGAGTACTATGGATTGAAGGGGAGAAGAGGGTGGAGATATGATGTAGAGGGTGACGAGAGGAGAGGTGAGTGAGAGCAAGAGAGAGAGAGAACTAGAGATGACAATTTTATGAGAGTGAAGAGGCGATCAGACTGACCCATGGAGACGGAGAATGGAGAGAGAGAGAGTTTGCAGGAACAAAGATACTGTGATGAAAGAGAGAACTGAATGAGAGATGGAGAGAGGTGTGAAAGAGAGTTGATCTCGAGACATGATGTGAATTTGAGAGAGAGAAGCGGTGAGAGCTATGGATGAGAGAGATTGACCTTTTGCAGAGAGTAGAGAAACTGGAGGATGGAGATTGAGAATGGCAAGACGCTGACTCGAATCGATAGGTGGGATTGAATGGAGAGAGTTAAGGGGGGTTGATGAAGTTAGAGAGAAAGTGATCGAATGAGGAGATTAACCAACTTTTGAGCCAGGAGAGGAAGAGGGTGGAAGGAGGAGGGAGGGGTACTCAGTTCATCCTTTTCGATGAGAGAGAGGATACTGAGGTAATTTGACAGAGACTTGTAGGAGGTTTAAGAGATTACGTGTGACCGAGAGAGCTCTTAGAGATAGATGAAGATGATCTGAGAGAAGAGATAAGTGAGAGAATGAGAAGGAGATCGGTGAGAGGGGGGGGGGGGGGGGGGGGGGGGGGGGACAACTCTGAAGGAATTGATGTGGAGAGAGATTAGGGGATATTCTTATGACATCTTCAGCTTGATATCCAAGGCGAGAGAGAGAGAGAGTTGAAAGAGAGAGAGTGGAGAAGAGGAATCGTGTAAGGAAGGTATTGAGAATGCGCTATCTATTTGCTTTGAGGATAGGCTTGGAAACTGAGGAGTCGTTGAATTCGTAGAGAGAGATCCTGTACCGACAACTGGTCTTGGTTAGGGACTGAA
>NC_061860.1:21865345-21867845 GCF_019202785.1 Penaeus chinensis
CGCCGAGTCTTAAGAGGTGGGTGACGCAACAAGCGGAGAACCTGATACTCTCTTCATTGCTCGAGAGACACGTTTTTCCTCGGCAGGTGCTGGAAGAGGTAAGGAAAGAGCTTTAACACGACCCGCAGTGACAATAATGGGGGAACCACTCTGTTATCCTGACGGGGGAGAACCTCTCTTGCAGGTAGTTACCGCTCCGAGGGAGGAGGCGAGGGAGGGAGAGGGAGAGGGAGAGGTGGAGGTACAGAGAGAGGGAGATGAGGAAAGAGGGAGAGAGGAGGGGAGGAAGATAGGGTATGAGGGGGGGAGGGGGGAAGATATGGAGGTACGGAGAGAGGGAGAGAAGGAAAGAGGGAGAGAGGAGACGAAGAAGAGAGGGTATTGAAGAGAGAGAGGGGAAGAGACGGAGATACAGAGAGACGGAGAGAAGGGAAAGAGGAGGGAGGGAAAGAAAGGGCGAGGGATAGAGAGTACGGAGGAGGGAGACAGTAAGCCATGGATGTGCAGAGAAAGGGGGAAGAAGAGGGAAAGAGTGAGGAGGCGAAAAAGAGAGGGTGTGAGGGAGGGAGAAAGAAGATATGGGGAGGAGGAGAGGAATAAGGAAGACGAGGGAGAGAAGGTATGAGGAAGGAAGAGAGAAAGAGATTAAGATATGGAGAGGGGATGAGGAATAAGGAATAAAAGACGTGTGAGGAAAGGATGGCAGAATAGATGGAGATACAGAGAGAGGGAATATGAGATAAAGAGTGTAAGAGAAAGAAAAGAGGAGGGAGTGATGGAGGAAAAGAAAATAGAAAAGAGGATAATAAGGAGGGAGAGAAGAAGAGATGACCACAAGGAAGAAAATATAAGATGCATGGAGAGAGAAGAGAAAGGGAAAGAAAGAGGATCGAGATGGAAAGAGGTACTGAGGCAGAGGAAGAGGAATATACAGACAGAAGGGAGAGGAGAAAATGAGAGATAACAGGAGGAGGTAGAAGATAAGGTAAGGAGGGAGGAGGGAGGAGATGAGAGAATATATGAGAAGGAGGAATAAATGAATATATAGAGAGGTGAGGGAGAGGCAGAAGAAAATAGAATAAAGAAAGAAAATAGGAAGAAAAGGGAAGGATAGAGAGGGAGTGAGACAGAAATTGAAAAATAGATAAACAGGCTATGCATTGCTGTGAGAAGAATGAAGGAAAATATACAAGAAGAGGGGAAGGATATATAGAAAATACGAAGAAGCAATAACAATGAAGGAAAGAGAGAGAGGAAAGGAGTCAACGAAGAAGTATAGAGTGGAAGAAGGAGGAGGGAGGAACAGAGAGGAAGGGAGAAAGAACGGAAATAGAGAGAGGGAAATATACAAAAAGGATGTGAATGAGGCAGGGAGAGATGTAGAGAGGAAAGGAGGGAAAGCAAGAGGAAAAAGGAAAGAGGGTCGAAGGATTAGAGACAGACGTGTATAAAGAGAAGGAGAAAAGGAATAGGAAAAAGAGAGGAAATTAGAAGTCGAGAGAAAAGGGAAAAAAAGAAATACACGGAAAGTATGTGAGGGGAGAGAACGAGAAATCGAAGGAAATGTAAGGCGAAGATGAAGAAGGAGGAAAAGAGGAGAGGGAAGAAGAAGAAACGGGAGAAAGTAAAAGGGAGGAAAGAAGGGAGAGGCAAGAGAACATGCACAACCAGATAGAATAAGGGACGAAATGAGAACCAAATAAATACAGTGAGAAAGAGAAGGAAAGAACGAGAAAGAGGCAAGTAAGGGAACGAGAGAGGAGAGAAAAGGAATATAAAAAAGGAAGAGGAGAGAGTGGAAAGAGGAGCGAAAGGAAAAAGGGAAGTTGATGATAGTAATATAAATGATCATATTAATGATAATAGTGGTAGTAATGATAATGATAACAACGATGAAAATAATAATGTAGTTGATGATAGTGGTAAAAATGATGATGATAATAATGGAAATAATAAATATGACAAGAATATGACAATAATGATTATAAAAACAACAACAACAACATTAGTAATAATAGTAGTAATAATGATAATAACAATACTGATGATGATGATAATAATAATAATGATAATAAGATAAAAAATGATAATAACAAAATAAAAACAATTATTATAATTATAGTAATAATGATGATAATAATGATAATAATAATAATAATAATAATAATAATAATAATAATAATAATAATAATAATAACAATACAAGTAATAATAAAAATAATAATAATAATAATAACAATAGTAATGATAATAATAATAATGATAATAGTAATAATAATAATAATGATAATAACAATAGTAATGATAATGATAATAATAATAGTAACAAGGATAATGATGGCAGTAATTATCATCATTATTACTATTATAATCATTACTATGATTATCATTACAAATATAATAATCATCATCATTATTATCATTTATATCATTACTATTGATATTATAGATCATATCAACATAATCATTATTACAATTACTATTGTCATTACTGTCACTA
>NC_061860.1:21894139-21896639 GCF_019202785.1 Penaeus chinensis
GGGCGAGGGCGTCGGGGAGCCGAAGGGGTCACGGATCAGCGCTAATGACCCTCTTCGGAAGCTTTTGGGTTCACCTCAATTACCTTCTCGAACCTTCGCGTCATTCGTAGCTCTCAGACCTTGGGTGACGTCACGAGCTATTAACTGCGTGATGTTACGAATTATTAATAGGGTATCACTTAGAGCTATTAATTACTTTTTTTGTTGTTGTTATCTGAGACAGGAATTCTTTTTTTTCTTCATTCTAGTTCTTTTATCTTCTTCCTCTCTCTTCTTTCCTTCCTCCCTCCCTCCTTTCTTTCTCTTTCTCTTCTTTCACTGCATTTCCTTTCCCTTGCCTCTTTCCCCTCCTTCTGTACCGTAACTTTATTCCCTCATTCCTTCTTCCCCTCCTTCCATCGCTTCACTCACTTCAATTTTCCTTTCCTTCTCAACTCTCTCCTACCCTCCCTCTCTTCCTTTCCTTCCTTCTATCTCTCCTTCCCTCTTCGCCTCTCCTTCCCTCCCTCTCTTCCCTTCCTTCTATCTCTCCTTCCCTCTTCGCCTCTCCTTCCCTCCCTCTCTTCCCTTCCTTCTATCTCTCCTTCCCTCTTCGCCTCTCCTTTCTTCCCTCTCTTCCCTTCCTTCTATCTCTCCTTCCCTCTTCGCCTCTCCTTACTTCCCTCTCTTCCCTTCCTTCTATCTCTCCTTCCCTCTTCGCCTCTCCTTCCCTCCCTCTCTTCCCTTCCTTCTATCTCTCCTTCCCTCTTCGCCTCTCCTTTCTTCCCTCTCTTCCCTTCCTTCTATCTCTCCTTCCCTCTTCGCCTCTCCTTTCTTCCCTCTCTTCCCTTCCTTCTATCTCTCCTTCCCTCTTCGCCTCTCCTTACTTCCCTCTCTTCCCTTCCTTCTATCTCTCCTTTCCCCTACCTTTTCATCTCCTCGCTCCGTCATTGAACACCAATTTATCACATATTGTCTTCTGCATCTCTCTTCCTTCCATAATTGCTTTCACTTTTTTTCCTTTTTCATTTTAACAAGCTCATGGTGACGTGACTTTTCATTTCACACTTTTTTTTTTCTTTCATTTTCTTTTTTAAAAGCTGACGATCATTGTCATATATTTTTTTTTTATTAATGGCTGTAATAGATTGTTACTTAAGACATCAGTATATACAGTGTGAACCAAAAAAGAAAGAAAGAAACAGCACTTATATTAGTATTGTATGACATATCGAGGATAACTACTGTGTTGTTAGCATTGAAATCTACTAGTTCTTTTTATGAGGATTCTTTTTAGCAAAACTTTTATTTAGCTAGGTTCTGTGAGAAAATATTTGTATACATATAAACAAACACACGAACACACACACACACACACACACACACACACACACACACACACACAATTTTTTTTTTTTAATAATATAAGTATAATAATAATAGTAATAATAATAATAATAATAATAATAATAATGATAATGTTAATAATAATAATAATAATAATAATAAAACATGATCGCAGCATTACAGAGATCATAATTATTAAATTGTACTTGATGATAATGCCACCAGGGCTGGGTCAGACAAGCTAAAGACAGTGATTATTATGTCATTCACGTAATAAAAAATAATACAGAAATCTTATAACAAGTCCAATTGAACCTACATCAACATTTCGTCCATTACAAGTACCAAATACCCCGATTATGAATCATAGTACGTGAGAACATGACATTATCTTCAGAAGTGACCTCGTTCACAGACAGACTAATGGCAGTCGGTTTGATTACGATTCGGTCGAAGACACAGTGGCTACGATGGGTATTGTCTGGTGGGGGGTCGGGGTGGGGGGAGGGGAGGGGGAGGGGGAGGGTGTAAGCAGCGGAAGGGTTTTTGATGAAGCTTTTAACTTTAAGCTTTCCTCGAGGTTAGAATATTATTATTTCCATTTCCGTTCTCGAGGAGGGATGGAGATAAATGCACGCACAGAGAGACACATTCGCGTACGTACAGAGGCATACATACACACATCCACGCACGCACACGCGCACGCACGCACACGCCCGCGCACACGTACACACACACACACACACACACACACACACACACACATGAATGGATAAATAGATGAACAGATAGATAGAAAGATAGATAGAAAGATAGATACATAGACAAACACACAAATTAATGGATAGATAAATCAATAAATAGATAGGTATATATCCCACTGAAAGTATCCCCCTCCCCCCTCCTCCTACCCCTCTCACTTCTCCCTCCCCTCCCCCTCCCCCCTCTCTCTCCCCCCCCCCCTCCCCTCCTCCCCCCTCCGCCCGACGGCCCAGCGCCCTCTGCCGGATCTCCGCCGCGGCTCTCCCGGCCGGCCCAGCGCCCCTTCGGCCTGGTTAATCAGCGTCTTCGGCCTCGCTTCTTCCCTCCCTGGAGAAAGAGATTTCGTCATCTCCCAGGCGGCGGGAGGAAGTGCCGTAGTCTGTTGATTAAAAAAAAGAAAGAAATAGAGAGA
>NC_061860.1:21901020-21903520 GCF_019202785.1 Penaeus chinensis
TAATGTGAAAATAAAAAAATGGCTTTAAATGATAATAACGAAAATGATAATGATGATAATATTAACAAAAATGATAACAGTAGATACAATAGCAATAATATCGATAACAACAATGCAATAATGCTAGAAAAAAGAGTAGAGTGACCCTAAAAAATGATGATTAAAAAGGGGGGAGGGGAAAAAGGGAATGACGATGACGATAGTAATAATAAAAACAATTGTAAATAAAAGGAATTTTTCCCAACTTTTGTTAATGGGTTTTTCCCCTTTTCATTTTTTTTCCCGTAATTTTTAATTTCATTTTTTTTTTTTTTTTTTCATTTTTATTTTTGTCTTTCGTTTTCTTTTTAAATTTTCTTGGGGGGGGGGGGGTGGGGGGGGCCTTTAAATTATTTTTATTCGTTTGTAATTGTTTTTGGGGTTCGGGGTTTGACTTTATTTTTTTCTTTTCTTTTCGACCCCAAAAATTTTTCTTTTTTTTTTTTTTTTTTTTACTTTTTTTCCCAAATTTTTTTTTCCTTTTTTTTACATCGTACCCGTTTTTGGGGGTTTGCTCCCCCGGGAGGGTGGGGGGGGTGGGTGGGGGGGGGGGGGGCAGTTTAAGGGGGGGCCCCGGGGGGGGGCCCTTTTCGGGGGGGGGGCAGGGGGGGGGTGGGCAAAAACCGGGGGGGGGGGGGCCCTTCATTTTTTTTTTAACCAATTTTTTTTCCCCCCCTTCCCTTTTCCCCTTCTTTTCTTTCTCTTCTTGTTTTACCTTTTTCTCTTCTTTTTTTTTGTATTATCTTTTCAATCTTCTCTCTCTCTCTCTTTCCCCTCCCCTCTCTCTCTCTCCCCTCCCCTCTTTTTTCCCCTCTTGAATATCTTTTCCTTTCTCTCTCTCCCTCTCCCTCTCCTCTCTTCTCTCTTCTCTCTTCTCTCTCTCTCTCTCTTTTTTTTCTCTCTCTTCTTCTCGCCCCTTCTTCCTTCCCCTAAATTTAATTTGTTTAAAGGGTTAATTGAAACTATCTTTCCCCCATTTTCTTTCCTCCCTTTCTTGTTTTCTCTTTTCGTTCTCTCAATAGCATTATTTTTTAATTTATCCCATGAGTAAAGGAGTTTTTTACGTGTATATTAAGGTCCCAAAACACCAGATTTGTTTATACTTTTTTTCCTAATGAAGGGAACGTTTCCCTTTTGTTTATGTTTGAATTGTGGGGGTTTGTTTTTTTAAAATAATTATGTTTTAGAGACCCCAAAAACCAGCTTCTTAACACGAAGATAAAACCAAAAACATTATTCCTGTCTCATTTCCCCTCCTCTTTATTCCTTCTTTCCCCTCTTTTTCCCGTTTCCACAGAGAGAGGAGAGTAAAAGAGAGAAAAGAGAGGAGAGAGAAAAGAGAGAGAGAGAGGGGAGAGAGAGGAGAGAGAGAGAGAGAGGGAAAGAAAGAGGAAAGAGAAAAAGGAGAATAAAAAATAAAAAAAATTAAAAAACCCCCCTCCCCCCCTCCCCCCTTTCCCCCTCCCTCCCTCCTTCCCCCCCCCTCCCCCCCTTTCTTTCCCCTCCCCCCCTTTCCCTTTCCCCCTCCCCCCCTTTCTCCCCTCCCCCCCCTCCTTCCCCCCTCCCTCCCCCCCCTTTCTCCCCCCCCTCCCCCCTTTCCCCTCCTCCCTCCCTTTTTTCCCCTCCCCCCTTTCCCCTTCTCCCTCCCCCCCTCCTTCTCCCCCCCTTCCCTCCTTCCCCCCCCCCTCCCCCTTTCTCCCCCCCCCCTCCCGCCCCCCCCCCCTCTTTCTCCCCCCCTCCCTTTTCCCCCTCCTCCTCTTTTCCTCCCTCCCTTCCTCCCCCTCCCTCCCTCCCTCCCTCCCCTCGCAAAATGAAAACCCCGGCCCCCTCATTTTCCTTCCCTTTAACCCAGCCCGGAGGAAAGCAAAAAGGGCGGGTAGATCTTCTCAGAATAACTCCCGCCTTCTTCCTGAGTGCGTTTTCTGATTGTCTTTCCCGTTTTATAGCCTGAATGTCCAGTCGGGGAGAAAACTGAGTGACTCGCGGGGATGACAGCTCGTGACAACCCGGGTCTCGTGTTGCTAGGGGCGGGGTCCGTAGGAGGGGGGAAGGGGGGAAGGGGGGGAGGGATACAGGGGGTCTGGGTGGGTTTCGTGTTGTTTTTTTATTCTTATTGTTCATGCTATTGTCAATATTATTATTATTATTATCATTATTATCATTACTATTATCATTATTGTCATTATTATTATTATCATCATCATTACTATTATCATTATTATTATTATTACTGTTATTATTATTATTATTATTACTGTTATTATTATTATTATTACTGTTATTATTATTATTATTACTGTTATTGTTATTATTATTATTGTTGTTGTTGCTGTTGTTGTTGTTGTTGTCATTATTATTATTATTATTATTATCATTATTATTATTATTATCATCATCATCATCATAATCATTAATATTATTACTATTATTATTATTATCATTTCTCTTTTCTGTTTGGTTT
>NC_061860.1:21918520-21926020 GCF_019202785.1 Penaeus chinensis
TCCTTGTCTTTGGCGTCGTAGCTCTTCCCTGATCGTGCTGCCTCTGCACCACGATCACCTGATTGATGCCCTTCCTAATCAACCGCGGTTCGGTGCGCTTAACAGCTGTGCCACGGCGTTAACTTCCCGTACGACACCTGCGTTTGACCTCTCAAGGCCGTCGATATATATGTATGTTTAAGAGCGCGTGCTATTATCATTTGTCTTATTTCTGTATTTCTCTTTATGTTTTATTTTAGTATTAGTTTTTATCATTATTTTCTATTTTACTTCTCTTTTTTATCTTTATTTTATCGTTTATCTGAATTTCCTAATTTCCTTTTTTTGCTAATGTTTCTACTTTTATTTTATTTTTTTATTTTACACCTTTTTTCAGTTCCCTTTTCCCTCTGTTTCCTGCCCTCGGTTCCCTCCTTCCTTCGCTTCGTGTCCCTGTTCGTCGGATCCGACCCGCGTCCTCCTCCCGCCGCCGCGCCCGGGGCGGGAACTCGACGGCCCGCTGGGCGCCCTCGCCGAGGCGGGTCCTGGCGCCCTCGGGAGCCACTCCGACCAGCAGCTCGGCGCCGGGCCGTCCGAGAGGGTGGCGGCGCCGCGCACCTGCCTGCCGAAGGCCGCGACGGCCGCGCCCCTGGCCGCGTGCGTGACGGCGACCATCCCCGGCTGTGTCTCGTACTCCGCCGGCGCCTCCTCCAGCCGCAGCCCAAGCGCCTGCGCCTCCGCCCGTGGCGTCGCCAGCAGGCCGCTGAAGCCGTGTCGAGGGAGGCCTCCACCGCGACGCCGTTCGCGCTCACCTGGCAGCACAGGTCACGCAGGGCGGCGCCGGACCGGCCTACTCCAGGGGCATGCGGGGCGCGCTCGGGGCCAGGGCGAGGACGCAGCGGGCGCCGGCCAGGAAGTCGCGGCCGAGCAGGTTCGGGCAGTCCCTGGCGAGGAAGCGGAAGCCCTCGGCGAGCACGTAGGCCGTCCTGCTGCCGGGCCGCGCGTGCATGGCGGCGGCGGTGACGGCGCCCACGAGGCCCCGTGGGCGCGGGGCTCGAGCTCGAGGTCCCGCGCCCGCACCTGCGCCGGCGAGACGGTCCACCAGGGCGTCCGGCGTCCACCACCAAGGACGTGGGCGTGTCCGCGACCAGCAGGAGGCCCGGGCGGGCGAATGGTCGTGAGGCTCAGCTCGGCGTCGCCTTCGACGTCCATGGCGCGGGTGAGGGGAGGGGGGGGGGGGGGTATTTGTGAATTGTGTGTGTGTGTGTAGTACATGTGTTTGTATGTGTGTGTATTTGTGTGTATGTGTGTAGTACATGTGTTTGTATGTGTGTGTATTTGTGTGTATGTGTGTAGTACATGTGTTTGTATGTGTGTGTATTTGTGTGTATGTGTGTAGTACATGTGTTTGTATGTGTGTGTATTTGTGTGTATGTGTGTAGTACATGTGTTTGTATGTGTGTGTATTTGTGTGTATGTGTGTAGTACATGTGTTTGTATGTGTGTGTATTTGTGTGTATGTGTGTAGTACATGTGTTTGTATGTGTGTGTATTTGTGTGTGTGTATAGTACATGTGTTTATAAGCGTGCGTGTGTGTGCATGTGTGTGTGTAGTACACGTGTTTGTATGTGTGTGTATTTGTGTGTGTGTCTAGTACATGTGTTTATAAGCGTGCGTGTGTGTGCATATGTGTGTGTGTGTGTGTGTGTGTGTGTGTGTGTGTGTGTGTGTGTGTGTGTGTGTGTGAGTGTGTGTGTGTGTGTGTGTGTGTAGACATAGATACAGATATAGATAGACAGATAGAGAGAGAGATACAAATGTACCAGCCCTCCCGCTTCCAGCCTTTTCCTCTGGCTGGCGAGGCCTCCCCCAGCGAGTGCTTGTAGTTCCTGAAAGCATTGCCTCTGCATTCCCCTAAGGACAAGGGCTCCTATTCCGGGGATCGCTGCTCTGAACGCAGTACTTTTATCTAAGTGTATCTTCTGCGCCGCTTTTATTGCATATTCAGTATCTTTTGCGCAGTTTCTGTGTCCCTTGTACTGTGGTCGTATGTGTGTGTGTGTGTGTGTGTGTGTGTGTGTGCACAGATACTTACACGCAAACACGCTCTGTTTATTGTTGATATTCATACTATTCTATATCGTTGGTTTTGTTTCTTTCTCTATCGTTTGTGCTAATTTTGTATCTCTGTATTATTCGTATTATATCTTTCTGTGCTATCCCTGTAAGTTTTCTTTATATTCATATGATCTGAATTACGGTTGCTTATTGATATGCCTGATGGTATAACTTTTTTTCTTTTCTTTTTTGTCTCAATTGTTTTATATATTCTTATACATTTTACACTTTCGATATTATTTCATTACTCTTCACACTACTATTATTGAAATTTTTCATATTTCATTGCCTTTCTTTTACATTTACCCCATCTCAAAATTTCATATCCATATATCAAACCGTTTATTTTCTCATCTTTATTCACTAAAATGATAAACTATTTCCCCCCTGAGGCAGAAGAGAAGATTTTTGAAAAATATCAAACACGTGTGAGAATAATATACACAGTTTTGCATATATGAATACACGTTTAAGTCTCTGTTAATGTGTGTGTGCAGGAATGTGTTGCATTTCAAAATACAGGATTATTACGATTGTTATCATCAAGGTCATCACTTCATATTATTATGCCTATCTCTCTCATTATCATTATTATTGTTATTATTATTTCTGTTGTTATTATTATTATTATCATTATTATTATTATTATTATTATCCTTGTTATTATTATCATTAATATTGTTTTATCATCATCATCATTATTATCATTATTATTATCATTGTCATTAGTACTATTATCACTAATAGTAGTAGTAATAGTAGCAGTAGTATCATCAACACTATTATCATTATCGTCATTTTTGTTATTTATAGTAGCAGCATTGTTATCATCATTATCATCATCATCATCATTATCATCATTATTACTATTATTATCATTATTATTATTATCATGTTCTATCATATGATGCAAGGACAAAATGTAAAATCACACACAAAAAAACAAAGAAGCAACGATAATAATATATATATAATGAAAATGCAAACGGGCACTAAAAATGATGCCAATTAAAAAAAAAAAAAAAAAAAAAAAAAAAAAAAAAAAGAAACATTGATAAATAGAAATAAAATAAAACAAAATAATAGGAACATTGGAAACTGCTTCAATTATGAAAGTCATGGAAAATGTTAAGTGAATAACTGGATAATTTCAAAGTAGAAATGGGATAATAATGTAGATGATAGTGATGATGATGGTGATGATAATGATAATAAAAGATAATAGTAATAATGATGATAATAGTTACACTGAGGGTAATGATAGTAATAATTGTAATTATAATATTGATAATAAAGATGAAAGTAATAATGATGATGATAATAATTATAATGATTATGATAATAATAATACAAATAATAACTAATAATGATAATGGTAATAATAATAGTAATTATAAAGATAATATAATTATAATAATGATAATAATAATTACAACAAAAATGTTAATAATGATAATAATAATTACAACAAAAATGTTAATAATGATAATAATAATAATAATAATGATAACGATAATAACAATAACATTAACGATTACAACATAACAAAAATAAAAACGAAAAATACAACCACAAGGTGAAAGTGGCCAGCTCTCCTCGCTTCAAAAATAACACGGCAAAGGCAACATTGCAAGCTTGCAAGACGTACTCCGCATCCCCCCTCCTCCTTAACCCCCCCACCCACACCCCCCATCTCTGCGCTATAATTACCAGATTGCCATGGCCTCGTAAGTGCGTGGGGGGGAGGGGAGGGGGAAGGGGAGGGAATATTGCATTTTGCACTTGATCGGCAACTTTAATTGCAACGCTTGGAACGCGGCTTTTCGTCGGTTTGTCAAAGTCGCTGTTCGGTTTAATTACTACCCGGATGTCAAGCTTAAGACTGAGGGTAAAGGGGAGGGGGGTTGGGGAAAGAGGTGGGGGGAGGGAAAGAGGTAAGGGGAGGGGGAGGAGGTGGGGGGAAGATGTTAGGACAGGGTAGGGGGGAGGGAAAGAGGTGGGGGGGTGGGGGAAAGAGGTCGGGGATACGTATCTTTGGATAAGGGGGGGGGAGGAGGTGGAGGAAGATGTTAGGACAGGGTAGGTGGGAGGGAATGAGGTGGGGTAGGGAGGATATGCCATAAGATAAAGGGGGGAGGGAAGGAAGGGGGGGAGGGGGAATGCCATGAGGTAAGGGGGGGGAGAAGACAGGTTGGGGGGGGAAATGTCATATGAGAAGGGGAATAGGATAGAGATGGAGGAGGAGAAAGGAGGGGGACGAGTTACCAGCGATAAAGAGGAAAAGGGTTGGGTGGAGAAGGTGGGGGGGGGGGGTCAGGACGGAGAGGAAAGGGGGATGAGCGACAGAGGGGGGAGGGGGTTGGACGGGAAGGGAGGGGGTAAGTTTCTTTGGACAGAAGAATGAGGGGTTTTAGAGGGGGAGGGGAAGGGGGGAGGGGGGGCAGGAACAGATACTTTATCCTGGAACTTCTGGCTATATATATATAATTTAGAACCTGTTTCTATGTATCTACATCAGAGTCTATGTCTACATATTCCCTCCGACGTATAATATATGTGTGTATGTATGTATGTATGTATGTGTGTGTGTATATATATATATATATATATATATATATATATATATATATATGTGTGTGTGTGTGTGTGTGTGTGTGTGTGTGTGTGTGTGTGTGTGTGTGTGTGTATATATATATATATATATATATATATATATATATATATATATATATATATATATATGTATATATATATTTATTTATTTATTTATATATATATATATATATATATATATCATTGTCTATGTCTACATCTTCACTCCAACATCTACAGTCAAGCGTATGCAAATGTGCCTGTGTATTCTCCTATCTCTACATCTCCGTCTGTGATTCCCTTCGCATAGGAAGTGACGTCACAAATGGTCGCTACACAAAGTTTCCTCCCGGCTCTGTTTTGTGCTCCGAGGAGGGAAAAAGTTCACGGAGCAAGAAGGAAGGCTTTGTGTTTCTGTGTACTTCGTCTGCCTCTCTGTGTCTCTGCCACTACTTCTGCATTTCCAGTTGTGTCTGTCTGTATGTGCGTCGGATCATTTTCTCTAAATTTGTATTTGGATTCCTGCATCTACTTTTGCCTTCACGTCTGCGGTTACTAATCTGTATCTCATTTCCGTATACGATCTTCCTCTGCGTCTCCTCTGCCATCTGTGTCTACCTTTGCGTCTGTCTTCCTTTATGTCTACTTTACCTTCGTGTCTGAGATTAGCTTTACGCCTTTCTCTAACTGTGCAGCTCAGTTCCCTCCCTTAACGAATATCACAGACTTCTGAATTTGCGTTGACATCTACCTCTGTGTCTGCGTGTTTGCATTTACCTTAGCGTCCATATTTACCTTATTGTCTGTGTCTACCTTTGTATTTATATTTACCTGTGCGTCAGTGCTTGGAAAACTACCAGTATTTATCTTTTTTCATACATATATAAACAAAACTATACGTCTGGGTCTACCTTTATGTCTACACTTGGATTTTCCCTTCCGTTCGTGTTTACCTTCACAATTACGTCTAATTTCGCGTCTTCGTCTGCCCTTACATCTGTCTTCACTTCCCCCCCCCCTCCCCTCCCCTCCCCTCCCCTCTTCCCGTCTTCGTCTGCCCTTGCATCTGTCTCTACTTTTGCGCCTTGCCCCCCCCTCCCTTCCCCTCCCCTCCCCTCTCCTCCCCCAGTATATGCCACAAAGCCCTCTTACAAAGCCCCTCTCGCCGCATCCTCACGCCAAGGAGGAAAAAGTCCGCAGTGCAGCAAGGAAGGAAGGAATAAATAAATAATAACGGCGCATACACTTTGTCACTCTACTCGACCTCTTGGCCCTGAATGTCGAATTACGTCGAATTATCGCCATTGGAGGTCCCGGCTTACGTAAGGGCCGGGTTGCGGGGGAGGGGGGGCGGGTGTGTGGGTACGAGTGGGGGGGTGGAGAAGGGGAGGGAATTGGGGATCTGTGGGCTAAGTGGGAAGTGTAGGGGGGGGAGGAGTGGGGGGGGTAGAGGGGGGGAGGGAAGTGTATGGTTGTTAGGGGGAAGGAGAGTTGTAGTTGTTAAGGAGGAGGGAATGGGTAAAGGGACAGTGGGATGGGGGGGGTGGCGGGGGTAGGAGAAGAGAAACGCATTGGCAGGAGGGAAGGAAAGGGGAAGCGTGTGTAAGGGAAGGGAGGGAGGGTACTTTGAGGGCGGTTGAGGGCAGGGAAGGGGAAGGGGTTAGGGGAAAAAATGCGGTTTCAATAGTCGGGAAATGTGGAACAGAAGGGGGAGGAGGAGGAGGCTAGGGGGGGGGGGGGGGCGAGCAACGTACCTAAAGCCCAACTCAGAAAATATTCAATAATGTAACTCCATCTTCCTATTTTTCTTCGTGGGATTTTTTTTTTTTTTTTTATGGAAGAATAACTTTCGCACTCCATTGCCCTCGACGATTCATCACGGAGATAATCATGCGAAACACACATAACAAAAAAAAACAAGAAAACGCAAAGATATGACGAGGGAGGAAGGTAGAAAAGAGGAAAAAATAAGGTCACGTAAACCTGTCTTGATTTTGGTCTTACTGGAGATAAAGATATTCCCCGTATCCTTGATTTTCATGGTCATTTCGACGGGGAAAAAAATCTATCAGGTGAGTGTCGTCATAAATTACATATACCCGCTCTTGCCTCTCAGTGTGTAATGATCAATCGAATATGAAAAAAAGCAGAATGTATATCATCTTATGGTGATTTTGGTTTGGAAAAAGATCTTATGCTTCATGGCCATATGAATGGAAAAATCATTTATCAGTCATGGTCTATTAAATAAAAAAAAATATTTATGAACTCATTGTCACTTTCATAAATATATATTTCATATGCTTTATTTATTTATATATATATATTTATATATATACATATATATATATATATATATATATATATATATTTATACATATATATATACATATATATATATATATATGTGTGTGTGTGTGTGTGTGTGTGTGTGTGTATATATATATCCATATATGTGTGTGCGTGTGTGTGTGTACGTGTGTATATGTATATATATATATATATATATATATATATATATATATATATATAGATATATATATATGTATGTATATATATAATGTCCATATATGTGTGTGCGTGTGTGTGTGTACGTGTGTATATGTATATATATATATATATATATATATATATATATATATATATAAAGATATATATATTTATATATATATATTTATATACATATGTGTGTGTGTGTGTGTGTGTGTGTATACATATATAAATATGTATATGTGTGTATATATACATACATATATATAAATATATATATGTGTGTGTGTGTGTGTGTATTTATATATATATATATATAT
>NC_061860.1:21968520-21971020 GCF_019202785.1 Penaeus chinensis
TTTTGCTTCTAAATTACCCCTTCTGTGCAAGGAATGGCCGGGGTTACCATCCACTGGCGGCGAGGGATTTGAATGCATGTCAGCAAGATTGCTAGACGAGATCGCTACCGCTGCACCACACAGCGCACAAAGTATTGTTAAACTTTAAAGTCAACCATCTAAAAGAAACAAAAAATACACTGATATAAAAGTTATTTTTATCTGATCCTCACAGACCCCCTGAAACCCACCCACGGAGCCGCTGGGAGATCACGGACCCAGGGAAGAATCCTTGCTCTGGGTCCTTTTCCCGCGCTCCTCCGCCTCAGTGTCTTGAGGGCCATAAACGTGCACAAAAGTTCCGCCACCGATCTCATTCACATTCATCACTTTCATATCCCATTCACGTTCATCACGATCATAGGAAAACCAGGAATGCGGGAATCACAAGCTCATCGCGTCCACGGCACTCGTTGCCATTGCAAGGGATAAAAAGTACAAAGTTTGAGGGTCTTTTCCAGGCTGTGGGGCCCTCGAGGCTTCACTAATGGGTCACGGAACCTCTGAAAGCTGTCTGGTAAATTAAAATAAAGGTTAAATGACTTATTCTCGCTATATCAGTTTATTTAACTGACATGTGACCGCATTAAGAGAGCTCGGAGGTGAACGATCGGCTAATCGACGGCGGTTTAAACGATTTGAATGAATATAGAGACACCCCTTTGGTGTATGTCACGTCGCGTAAACATTCACCAGTCCTCTTATCTGTGTTCTGTAAGCATATGTAACACGCAAATGCACATACATACACACACCTTATTAGGGCACATGAACACACACACACACACACACACACACACACACACACACACTCACACTCACACTCACACTCACATACACACACACACACACACACACACACACACACACACACACACACACACACACACATAACCACACCCAAAATAGCTTGGAATGTCACGATACTGAACTCCTAACATATCGAAAACATATATTTATAAATAACACCGAAAAATAGAACAAGTGCAATCTGCCAAGTTGCTGCACATTACATTCGCCAAGAAGGCACGCCCCTTTTTCCATAGCTTGCAGCTGATTGGTCGCTCTTCATGTAATCTCGTAAAGTGCGTTTACATTTTATAATCAGCCTTATTCTCCTGAATATGAAAGCTGGAATTTGAAAACACAGACGCCTAAATCAATACAAAATATTAATACTATACAAATGATGCCAAAATATCAAGCATTTATAAGCAATAAGCGAAGTCACAGACACCTTCGAATTGTCACAAATCCTGTTCTGGGATTCCTTGTTCTGGCGCGAATGTCGACTAGAAAGGAATCAAATACCCTATACTTCGGTTAGTCTCAGGAAAAAAGCAAATGGCAACGTAGCCTGAACTCTCTAATTCGCTAAGTCCCTTTTAAGAAATAACAAAATGGTGTTGAAGGTTGCAAATTTCAATTAAAGATACTTAAATGATATACATAAAGAATTTTTCCTTTCCCGATACAGACACACAGATAACAATAAAACCTGAAGATGAAATCCAGGAGGTGTTCGAAACTGTAGTCTCATTTTCAGTAAATGTAGTTAGTGCATTTTTTTTTTTTCTTTATCTTTTTAACAAGCAATAAACAGTAAATTGTATAGGCTTCATATGCCGTGCAGATTAGGGAGATAAAATGCTCATATGAACAGCCACATTGACCGAGTGATCAGCTGATACTGACAGAGAGAGAGAGAGTGAGAGTGAAGGAGAGAGAGAGAGGGGGGGGGGGAGAGAGAGAGAGAGAATAATAAGGAGAGGAGGCAAGAAGAGAGAGTGAGAGAGAGAGACGTTGCTGGATATTCAGTTTTATAATCATATAAGAGATAGTAACCACAACGCTGCAATGTCAACATTTGTTTGGCGACATCGGCTGTCTCGCGAGGCACTGAGATGATAAGTATCGTTTTAGAGAGAGAGGGAGATATGGTTGTTGATTTGCTAAAAGGCCTTGTTTGCGTTCAGCGAAATGTTTCAGCATCTAACTCATTTACAAGAGTATAAAGTTTTCATTTTAGAAAATATATATAGAGCTTTAGATTAAAGTCTACACCATTTTTATTTAACACCAAAGAAAAAATAAACTCTTGGAATAGTTTTTTAAAAAAGTATCACATATTGTCTCTTTACAAACTACAATGTTCAATCTAAAATAAAATTATAGTTTGTACATTCTCCAGGACTTTGCTCACAATGGTCGCATGCATTATTCAGATTACTTTTTCTTTTTTTTCTTTTTTTAAGTGTGTGCGTGTGTGTGTGTGTGTGTGTGTGTGTGTGTGTGTGCGTGTGTGTGTGTGTGTGTGTGTGTGTGTGTGTGTGTGTGTGTGTGTGTGTGTGTTTGTGTGTGTGGTGTGTGTGTGTGTGTGTGTGTGTTTGCTTGTGTATTTCTTGCCTCTAAGATTTTTGTTTTAAAGAATAGAAAGATACATAAATAATGATACAATTTC
>NC_061860.1:21976020-21978520 GCF_019202785.1 Penaeus chinensis
TAAACTATCGTTGTAAAGGTTTTGTTTAATGGGGGATGGAAGGGGGGAGGATGGTGGATGGTTTAGTGGTGGATGGAAGGCTAGGGAAAGGAGGTGGAATGGTGGATGGTTGAATGGGTGGATGAATCAAACGTTTTGTATAATGTTGAATGGTGAGGGGGTGAATGGGGGAGGAAGGGGTGATGGATGGGTGAAGGGGTGAAGGGGAGGGGTTTGAGGGTGAGGGGGTTGATAAGGGGGATGGTTTGGGGTTTGTATGGGTGATGTGGATGAATCATCGTGTGTATGGGGATGGTGAATGGGGGGAAAGAAGAGTGAGGATGGGTGGATGGGTGAACTGGGGGAAAGGGTTAGTGGTGGATGGGGGGTGGGAAGTTTGGTGAGGGGAAATGGGTGGGAAAATCAATCGTGTGAAAGTGGAAAGGGTTTGAGTTGAATGGGGGGAAATGAGGGGGAGGGAAAAGGGTGGAGGGGTAAAATGGGGGGATGGGTGAGGGGGGTTTGGGAAGGCGGGTGAAGGGGGAGGGATGTTTGAGGGGAAGGGGTGAATGAATCTATCGTGTTAAGGAGGAATGAAAGGGTTTGTGGGTAAGGGTGGAGGAGGGGGGATGAAGGGTTTGAATAGGGGTTTGGTTTGAGTGTTGGATGGAAGGGTGGATGGATGAAGGATGGTTAATGGGTGGTAAATCAAACTGTGAAAAGGGGGGAGAATGGTGGATGGGGGGGGTGGATGGAGGGTGGAAAGGATGGGGGGAAGGTGATTGGTGGATGGGTATGGTGAGGAAACCCCCTGAAAGGGGTGGAGGGAAAGGGTTGGAAAGGTGATGGGGTTTAACCCATCGGTGTTAGGTGGATAATGGGGATGGAAGGGTGATGGATGGTGGAGGGGTAAAAGGGTGGTTTGGAAGGGTGGATGGATGGGTTTGGAGGGGGAAAATGGGGGAAAGGGGAGTGGGTGATGGCGAAGGAAGGTTGTGGTGGTGGAGGATGGGGAAGGGGTGGATGAATCTATCGTGTGTAAGGTGGAAAAAGGGTGATGGGGAATGGGTGGATGAAGGTGGATGAATGGTGGAGGGGTGAATTGGGGGGAGTGGGGAGGATGGAAGGTAAAGGAAGGTGGAGGAGGGGTTTGGAGGGGTGAAGGGGGTGGATGAATCTATCGTGGTTAAGGGGGATATGGGGGATGGGGAATGGGTGGGGGAAAGGGTGGATGGAGGGGTGGATGTGAATTGGGAAAAGGGGAGTGGGTGGATGGAAGGCTGGATGGAAGGGTGTTTTGGATGGGGGATGGTGAATGGTGATGATCACGTGTTTTATAGTGGATGAATGGTGGGTGGGTGCATTGGTTGGTGAGGGGTGTTTGATGGTGGAATTGTGGATGGGTGAGTGGGTGGATGGAAGGCGGGAGGGAAGGGTTGGAAATGGGGGAATGGGTGATGGGTGGATGAACATCGTTTTGTATAGGTTGGAAATGAAGGGTGATGGTGAATTGGGTGGAGGGAAGGTGTTTGAGGGTGGTTTGGAATTGGGGGGGATGGTGAGTGGGGGATGGAAGGTGGGGAAGGGGGATGAGGGGTTTGATGGGTGAAGGGGTTTGATGAACTACGTGGGGTATAGGGGATGAATGGGTGGATGGGTAAAAATTGGGGGATGGAAGGGGGTGAATGGAAAGATGGTGATTGGGGATGGGGGGTTTGAGGTGATGAGCGATGAGGTGGAGATGTGGGGATGGGTGAAAGGGGTTTAAAGATCTCGTGTTATGGGTGGATGAAGGGGTGGGGGTGAATGGTGATGAAGGGGGGAAAGGATGGAATGGAGGGTGATTGGTAGAGGGAAGCTGAGAGGGGGATGATTGTGATTGAATGGGGGAAAGAACTATCTTTGTGAAATAGGGGATGAAAGGTGGAAGGGTGAAGGGGTGGTTTGAAGGGGATGAAGGGTGGATGGACGGGTGGAGGGTGAGAGTGGGCGGATTTGGTGGAAAGGGAGGAAGAGGGGGGGTAGAGGGATGGAAAAACACAGTAGGATACCACAATAACATATAAACAGATAACAAATAAGGTCCCCCCGACCCGTAGAGTAAACAGGTAAATGTAACAGAATAAATACAAAATAAAACAACAGTCGTGAACAGGAAATCAAAAAGCAACAGAAGCAAAGGAATACCCTTTCATTCCTCCGTAAATAAACGCGTCAAATATTCAAACAAACTGCACACCCACCATAAAACAAACATACATATATATAAAAATATTAAATATAGTCTTTTTTTTCTTCAATGCCATTCTTCCCCTGCCGAATCGCCCTCCCAATTCATTATATGAGAGGTAAATGCCCGTCTCACTGTTGCCTGATTGGGTGCCCCCTAATCAACCACGGTTCGGCGCGCTAACACGTGCCAGGCGGTGACATCCCCAAAACACCTGCGTTTGACCTCTCAAGCGATATGTCGTTTCTCGTCGTGAGATTGGTTCGAGCCAGCAGTCGACGCAGGCATATT
>NC_061860.1:21991020-21994320 GCF_019202785.1 Penaeus chinensis
AGAAGTTTTCTAGTTGGTAACACTGAGAGGTTGTGATTTTATAATTGGTAATGATGGTGATAATGAGGAGGAGGGTGGTTATAACAGTAATCATAGTAATAGCGATAATGATAATGATTATGATGATGATGATGGGGATGATGTTACCGTTCATGATAACAATAATGATAATCATAATATTGATAATGATAATAGCAATAATGATAACAGCAACAGTAAGAATAATGATAATGATAGAAACCATAATAGTAATAGTAATGAAAATAATGATAATGGTGATGATGATCGTGATGATGATGATGATGATCGTGATGATGATGATGATGATCGTGATGATGATGATGATGATCGTGATGATGATGATGATGATGATCGTGATGATGATGATGATGATCGTGATGATGATGATTATGGTGATGATGATAATAATAATAATAATAATAATAATAATAATATGAATAATAATAATAACAACAACAACAACAACAGCATTGATAATTATTGATAATAACAGTAACAATAAAAATGGTAATATTAATCATAACAATAGTAACAATAATGATAATAATAATAGTAATCATTATCATTATCTAATAATAATAATAACAATAATAATAATAATAACGATAGCAATAACATCAATACAGCAATAATACTAGTGATGATTTTAACAATAAAAAATTTATATGAATAATGATAATAGAAAAACAAAAATAATGGAAAAAAAAACAATAAACACGATAGACAATAACAATTTGATGATAGTGATATAATCAACGATAATGATAATTGCAATAGGAAGAGTATGATCATTGCAATAATAATAATAACAACAGCAACAGTTGTAATTATCACAGTAACAATTATAATGGTAATGATGATAACGATATTGAAATGATCATAATGTTAATGATATTGAAAGGATAATAATGATAATGATATTAAAATGGCAGTGATAATGATATGAAATTGACAATGATAATAATGATAATGATATGAAATTGACAATGATAATAATGATAATAACATTAATAATAATAATAACTGATGGTAGTGACACTAATGATAGTAGTAATGATAATCTCAGCAGCAAAGATAATTCCAATAAAGATTACGATAATAATAATATTAGTAAAGATAACCATAATGATGGTAATGGTACTTTGATAATAAAGATAATAATAAACTATTTAGAAAGTGATGGTGATAATAATAATAACGATAACGATGATAATAATAATAATAATAATAATAATAATAATAATAATAATAATAATAATAATAATAATAATAATAATAATAATAATTATTATAATAATAATAATAATAATAATAATGATAATAATAATAATAATAATAATAATAATAATAACAATGATAGTAATAACAATAATAATAACATTGATAATGAAAATAATGATGATGATGATAAAAAAAAACAATAACGATAAAGATTAACAACATTTATGGTATAAATAACGTTAATAATAATGAGGACGATAAATACAGTAAAATGAAGAAATATTCTCTGTACTTACTTTGCTCCTAACAACTTGAAAAATAAAATGGAAACTTTTTTTTTTCCGCATACCAACATTTCCATTGTGCTGTAGGTGTAAATAGTATCGTTAGGTTCACTTCAGTGGCTAAGAACGCTTGAAAAACACTCGGCGACACGGAATCTGTTACGCCATCTATGGGTGATAAACAGAACTAGAGAAATGTTTGAGAAAAAGGTGTCGAAGTTATCGTTCCTTACTATACTTTTCCCGTTCTAGTTCCGGGTTACATATGAGAGAAATCTTTCATGTAAATACGTGTGATATTGGCAATAAATGACCGGGTAATGTGAAGTGAGTAAAATTTCGTCCGCAATTTTGACATGAATTCATTTGTATTTGTTTAATCAACTGGTGAAGTCAATTGTTTGTTAACAAAACCAAACCCCAGTATAGGGTTCATTCGATGTGTATGTGTGTGTGTGTGTGTGTGTGTGTGTATGTGCGTGTGCGTGTGTATGTGTATGTGTATGTGTATGTGTATGTGTATGTGTATGTGTATGTGTATGTGTATGTGTATGTGTATGTGTATGTGTATGTGTATGCGTGTGTGTGCGTGTGCGTGTGCGTGTGCGTGTGTACGTGTGTGTGTGTGTGTGTGTGTGCGTGCGTGTGCTGTCAGTATAACAGTGAAGCTGGTATTTGAGTCGCCAGAGTAGAAAGTACGCTCGGGAAAGGTACTGATCATGTGACACGGACAGGAGCAGCAAAACCGGATGGTAAGAAGACCTTTTGATGTGAGAAGCATTTTTCCACAGAGAGAGAGAAAAAAAATATGATAGTAACGGTAATTTCTAAAGAAGGGAGCATTTTCTTGTATGTTTATATTAAAAGATTTTGATTTTTTTCTTTTCTTTTCTTTTTTTAATAGATGGGTTGAATAATTCATATTAAAATGATACTTGTGTTGGTAATTTAATCTATCTCTCTATCTCACTATGTTTCCTTCTCTATCTATCTATCTATCTATTGATATATCTATCTATCTTTCTATTTATCTATCTATCTATCTATCTATCTTTTCCACCCTCCTTCCCTCCTTATTTATGTCTATCAACATATGTATATTGGTAGACAATGACATATATATACATACATACATATTTATACATATATATTTATATACATAGACACACACACATACACACACTCACACACACACACACACACACACACACACACACACACACACATATATATATATATATATATATATATATATATATATACATACATATAATCCATCCATCCATCTACCCATCTACCCCCCCCCCCCTCAGTTGAAAGGGAGAAAGGCCCACAAGGACGACGGGAGATGTTCTTGCAGGGAGAGCGTCTGGCCCGAGAAACGCGAGAAGAGAAGCAGGAAGGGAAAAAGGAAGCGGTTTTCCGAGAAGAAAAGAAAAGAAAAAGGAAAAAATAAAATAAGCAAAATGATAGAAGGAGGACACGTGGAGGGGATTGGAATGGAGGGAGAAGAAAAGAGGAGAAGGAGGAGGAGAAGGGGGGGTGGATGAGAAGGGAGAAGAAAGTAGTAGGCGGAGTAGGGGAAAAGGGAGACGGAAGAGAAAAGGGAGAATGGGATAAAAAGAAAGAAATGGAGGAGGAAAAGGGAGGGGGAGGATAGGGAGGAGGAAGAAAAGGAATTGGGGAGGGAGGGGGTGAAGGAGTTGGAAAGGAAGGAGAAGAGGAAATGGAGGAGAGGGAAGAGAAAGAGGAGGATAAGTAGGAAAGGGAGGGA
>NC_061860.1:22028470-22030970 GCF_019202785.1 Penaeus chinensis
CTCTCTCTCTCTCTCTCTCTCTCTCTCTCTCCCTCCTTCCCCCCCTCCCCTTCTCTCTCTCTCTCTCTCTCTTCTCTCTCTCTCTCCTCTCTCTCTCTCTATCTCTCTCTTCTCTCTCTCTCTCTCCTTCCCTCCCTCCCCCTCTCTCCTCTCGGGGGGAAGTCTCCTTAAACGATGACATCCCCGAGGTCTCCAGACGCCCGCGCAGCCGCTACGACAGCCCCGCCCACGCCCGAACAAGACCTCAAAGGACCAATTAACTGCATGATGTGTGAGGGGAAGGTGCCCTGTGCCCCCTCGGACTTCCTGCCCCGTGCCCGAGCGCCGGTGACGAGCGTACCATGCCTTGGGGGGAGGGAGGGAGGGAGGGAGGGAGGGAGGGAGGGAGGGAAGGGAGGGAAGGGAGGGAAGGGAGGGTGAGGGACGGAAGGGAGGGAGGGAAGGGAGGGAAGGGAGGGTGAGGGACGGAAGGGAGGGAGGGAAGGGAGGGAAGGGAGGGAGGGAGGGAGGGAGGGTGAGGGACGGAAGCGATGGAAGGGAGGGAGGGAGGGAAGGAGAGAGGGAGGGAAGGGGGAGGGAGGGAGAGAGAGGAGTATGTGAGGGAGGGAGGGAGAGTAGTGTGTGAGGGAAGGAAGGAGGGGGAGGGATGGAGAAAGAGAGGGGAGTAGGCGAATGAGGAAGAGAGGGGAGTGGGTGAGGGAGAGAGGGTGGGAGGAAGGGAGAGAGGGAGAGGGAGGAAAATGAGAGAGAGAGGGAGAGGGTGAGACAAAGAGGGGGTGGAAGAGAAAAGGCGTGAGAGAAGGAGAGAGTAAGGTAAAGAGAGGAAATGAGAGAGGGAGAGGGAGAAGTGGGAAGAGGAGCAAGGGAGAGAGGGGAAGGGGTGAGAAAAAGAGGAGAGGAAGAGCGGAAGGGGAAAGAAGAGAGGGGAAGGGAGAAGGAAGATGGGAAAAGGGAGAGGGAAGAAGGGAAAAGGGAGGAGGGGAGAGGAATGAGTGAAAAAAGCGAAGGAGAGAACGAAATAAAATAAAGATTGAAAGAGAGGAAATAGGAAAAGCGAAAGAGAGAGAAGGAGGAGGGGTCAAAGAAAGAGAATGATAAGAGAGAGAGAACGATAGGAGAGAGAGGAGGACCGAAAAGAAGAAAGGGAAGGCTTGGAGAGAGGGAGGAGGTGCAGCAGAAGGTAGTTTGGTAGGCTGATAAATGGGCAAATTGATAGATAGATCGACAGACAGACAGATAGGGTGGGGGAAAGGAGGCGTTGGAGGCGTTGGAGAGGTGGAGGAGGAGGAGGAGGAGGAGGAGGAGGAGGAGGAGGAGGAGGAGGAAGAGAAGGAGGAGAAAGAAGGGAGGGAGAAGGGGAATGGAGGAAGAGAAGGAGGAGCAAAAGAAAGACTAGGAGGAAAAAGAAGGGGAAGGAGGGGGGGGGAGAAGGAGGAGGAGGAGGAGGAGGAGGAGGAGGAGGAGGAGGAGGAGGAGGAGGAGGAGGAGGAGGAGGCGGAGGAGGAGGAAGAGGAGTAGGAGGATGAGAAGGCGAAGGAGAACGAAAAAAAAAGGAGAAGGAGAAGGCGAAGAAGAAGAAAAAGGAGGAGAAGGAGAGGGAGAAGGAGGGGAGGGGGAGAAGAAAGACGGGGAGGAGGAACATGAACACGAGGAGAGACAGATGCAACCAAAAATAAACCGTGGGAGAGACGAACGGGAAAACAATCACGAGAAGAAGATACAACGAAAGAATGACAAAAAGAAAAAAAAAAAGAAAAAAAAAAAAAAAAAAAAAACGCAACAGAAAGAGCCAAGAAAACAAGACAAGAAAAAAGCAAGGAAAAGGTGACACAGGACAGCGAAGATAAAGACGAAGAACAGAGGAAGAAGAAAACGAATAAAGGAGATGCAAAAGAGGGAGATAGAGATAGACGGAGAGAAAGAAAACGAACGAATGATCGAATCTGCCACCAGCTGTTGACTCGGCGAGAGCGAGACGATAATACCAGCTGTGGTCACGTGATCACATAACAAAGGAGGAGGAAGAGAAAAATCCGTGTTTGTTGGGGAGATTGAGGGGAGAGGAAGGAGGAGGAGGAGGAGGAGGAGGAGGAGGGAGGAGGAAGGAGGAGGAGGAAGGAGGAAGAGGAGGGAGGAGGAGGAAGGAGGAGAAAGGAGGAGAAGGAGGAGGAAGATTGTTGGGGAGATTGAGGGGGAGAGGAAGGAGGAGGAGGAGGAGGAAGGAGGAGGAGGAGGAGGAGGGGGAAGGAGGAGGAAGGAGGAGGAGGAAGAGAAAAATCCGTGTTTGTTGGGGAGATTGAGGGGAGAGGAAGGAGGAGGAGGAGGAAGGAGGGGGAGGAGGAGGAGGAGGGAGGAGGAAGGAGGAGGAGGAGGAGGAGGAAGAAGGAGGAAGGAGGAGGAAGAGAAAAATCCGTGTTTGTTGGGGAGATTGAGGAGGAGAGGAAGGAGGAGGAGGAGGAGGATGGAAGAAGGAGGAGGAGGAAGGAGGAGGAGGAGGAAG
>NC_061860.1:22035970-22038470 GCF_019202785.1 Penaeus chinensis
AGGAGTGGCGACGGAGAGGCGAAGGCGGAGGAGGGCAGGAATGCTAGCGACGCGGGATCCGTCGGGCGAAATGTCAGAGTGAAGTTCCTGGGCGCTGAAACACCCTGGACGGCATCCAACTTCCCAAGACACTCCGTGCTTTCTTCTAACCGAGGGGACGAGGGAAACGGCGGGGCGAAAGGGAGGGGAAATGGGGAAATGAGGAAGGAGAGATGGAGAAGGAGGGGAAGAAAGAGGGGAAGGAGGAGGAGGAGGAGGAAGAGGAGGAGGAGGAGGAGGAGGAGGAGAGGAGGAGGAGGAGGAGGAGGAGGAGGAGGAGAAGGAGGAGGAGGAGGAGGAGCAGGAGAAGGGGAAGGAGGAGGGGAAGAAGGAGGAAGAAGGAGGAAGAGAAGTGCAAGGAGAAGGAAAAGGAGAAGGGGATTGAGAAGAGAAAAGAGGAGGATGAGGAGGTGGAAGTGCAGAAGGAGAAGGAGAAGATGAAAGAGAAGGAGAAAAAAAAAAAGAATGATCAGGAAAAGAAAAAGGAAGAGAAAACGAATAGAGAGAGAAGAATAACCCACGATTCAAGAAGCGAATGAGAAGAGAAGCAATATAAAACAGATGACGAGTCTGAAAAAGCGATCAGGGAAGGGAAACAGGGGATAGAGAAGCAGAATAAGAACCGGCAGAGCGGATAAACACACTTTGAGAACCGATTATAGGGATGAACTAAGAAGGCGAGAGCTGAGTGTGAGGAGAACCGAGCGATTTGAGTTCCGAATACGAGGATGAGGAAGTGACCCGAGACCCGTCTATGAGGGTGAAGAAGCGACCTCACAGCCGTTAATGAGGATGGGTATTTCGAGAACCGAGTGGGAGACGGAAGATGCTCCACGCGAACCGAGTGTGAGGGTGAACAAGCGATGTGGGACCCTGAGTGTGAGAGAAAATACAAGCCATTTGAGAGCCGAAACAGGGGATGAGGCAGTAAAATGAGAGGCTGAGAGGGAGAAAGCGCTGCGTGAGACCGAGGGTGTACTTACGATCGGTTGATGTCGTATCGCAGCGGCTGGTTCCAGAAGGAGCCGACGTAGACGCGCTCGACCTCCGGCGTGTTGAGGATCTTGCCGAGGGACCACATGAGGGCGCCGTACACCCTCATCAGCTGCTGGTGGTCGATCATGTCCGCCTTGTTGAGCACGATGCGGATCTTGTCGTGCTGGCCCCGCAGGCGCTCCAGGAAGCAGCGGAACTCGTCGGAGATGTCGAGCTTGTGGGCATCGAACAGCAGGATGATGCGGTCGACCCGCTCGGCGAACCACTCGAGCACGGCGTGGAAGTCGTAGCCCCTGTCGACCCTCTGCTTCTCCCCCGACAGGATGCCCGGCGTGTCCACCACCGTGAGGCCCTTGAGCACGTTGGAGTTGAGCTGCGAGCACTGGAACCTGTTGAGGAACGTGTTGCCGTACTTGCCGAGCGGGCGGAACGGCTTCTTGGGGTCTACCACCAGGGCGTTGCCGGGGATCACGCCCTCACGCTCCGAGTGCATCACCACCACCACGCTGTCCGTCGTGGGCTCGGGCCCGATGCGGATGCCAGGGAAGTCCTTCTCCAAGATGTAGCGGATGAAGGTGGTCTTGCCCGTCGAGTACTGCCCCACCAGGAGGATCATGGGCTTGGCGTCGAAGTCGGTGTCGTCCAGGGGCGGCGAGTGGAAGTCCTGGAAGCAGTAGTGCTTCTCCAGGGGCAGCACCTTGTTCTTGTAGACCGTCTTCAGCCCCTCCAGCACGGTCTCGCACGCTTGCAGGTGGCATTTTTTCCTCTCGTCTTTACTGAGCCAGGAAAACATGGCGAGGAGTATCAGAACATAAGCGACCGCCAACGACACTCGCGAGGGGTACACTGCCACCACACACTAGCACTGCCTCGGCCCTCGCCCGCCGCAACCCGTGCCAGCACCGCCGCGCCAAATCCGTCCTGTGTGTATACCCCGACAGATCACGCCTTCCCAGCGCGCCCTCGTCCACCTCACTCTCCTCAGGCACTGTCAAGCTCACCTCCGCTCTCGCGCTCTCCCAGACGCAGAAGCACGTGGCTCGTCCCTCCCGGAGAGCGACGGCCCGCTCGCCACGCCCGCTTCCACCACGTCATCGCACGACACGCGCTGGACATGCACTTGCTAAGGGGGGGGGAAGGGGGAGGGAGGGATGGAGAGAGAGAGAGAGAGAGAGAGAGAGAGAGAGAGAGAGAGAGAGAGAGAGAGAGAGAGAGAGAGAGAGAGAGAGAGAGAGAGAGAGAGAGAGAGAGAGAGAGAGGGGAAAAGAGTAAGATAACAAATTAGTCCGGTCGCTTTATTGAAGCATCAATTCCCCAGCTGGCGAAGGCAACGAGGACGCCCTCCCCACACCTCAAGGCCGGGCGAAGGAGGGGGGAGGGGAGGGGAAGAGGGAGACGGGGGAGGAGCGAGAAATGAGGGGAAAGGAATGAGGGAAGATGGACTTTAAATCACACGAAAGAGCGG
>NC_061860.1:22048470-22050970 GCF_019202785.1 Penaeus chinensis
GAGAGAGAGAGAGAGAGAGAGAGATGGAGAAAGAGAGAGAGAGAGAGGGGGGAGAGGAGAAAGAGGAGAAAGAGAGAGAGAGGAGAGAGAGAGAGAGAGAGAGAGAGGAAAGAGAGAGAGAGAGGAGAGAGAGCGAGAGAGAGAGAGAGAGAGGGAGAGAGAGAGAGAGAGAGAGAGAGAGAGAGAGAGAGAGAGAGGAGAGAGAGAGAGAGAGAGAGAGAGAGGGAGAGAGAGAGAGAGATGGAGAGAGAAAGAGAGAAAGAGAGGGGGGGGAGAGAGGAGAGAGAGGAGAGAGAGGGAGAGAGAGAGAGAGAGAGAGAGAGAGAGAGAGAGAGAGAGAGAGAGAGAGAGAGAGAGAGAGAGAGAGAGAGAGAGAGAGACAGAAAGAAAGACAGAAAGAGAGAGAGCGAGAGAGAGAGAGAGAGGAGAGAGAGAGAGAGAGAGAGAGAGGAGAGAGAGAGAGAGTGAGAGAGAGGGAGAGAGAGAGAGAGTGAGAGAGAGGGAGAGAGAGAGAGATGGAGAGAGAGAGAGAGAAAGAGAGGGAGGGGGAGAGAGGAGAGAGAGGAGAGAGAGAGGAGAGAGAGAGGAGAGAGAGGAGAGAGAGAGAGAGAGAGAGAGAGAGAGAGAGAGAGAGAGAGAGAGAGAGAGAGAGAGAGAGAGAGAGAGAGAGAGAGAGAGAGACAGAGAGAAAGACAGAAAGAGAGAGAGCGAGAGAGAGAGAGAGAAATAACGAGGGGAAGAAAAGGGTTATTTCTACCCCTTTCAAAAACAGGAAATGCAAGAGACGGAAGTCGCGGCGAGAACCCCAGACAGACTATTTTTGACAGGGGTGTTGTCGCGACGCGGCCTACCCGGCAACTGCGTGACGGAGAGGGAGAGGGAGAGGGGGAGAGAGAGGGAGAGAGAGAGAGAGAGAGAGAGAGAGAGAGAGAGAGAGAGAGAGAGAGAGAGAGAGAGAGAGAGAGAGAGAGAGAGAGAGAGAGAGAGAGAGAGAGAGAGAGAGTCAAAGTCAAAGTCAATACTTTATTCCATTAATTACAATGGTTCTTCTTTTTACATAAATTATGGCATCGTACAGTAATACAGATAAAATAGAAACAATAGTAAATACATTGGTGGGGGAGATATAAAATAAAATTAAATAGAATATGATGGGTACATCATTCGAAATTGAGTTACATGGTTTGGCTTTGTATGTAAATGCCTTATGTCATTGACAATTTAAGAGATACTCCTTTAATTTCTTTTGGAAAGTAACCAAGGAGAGAGAGAGATGGAGAGAGAGGAGAGAGAGAGAGAGAGAGAGAGAGAGAGAGAGAGAGAGAGAGAGAGAGAGAGAGAGAGAGAGAGAGAGAGAGAGAGGAGAGAGAGAGAGAGAGAGAGAGAGAGAGAGAGAGAGAGAGAGAGAGAGAGAGAGAGAGAGAGAGAGAGAGAGAGAAGAGAGAGAGAGAGAGAGAGAGAGAGAGAGAGAGAGAGAGAGAGAGAGAGAGAGAGAGAGAGAGAGAGAGAGAGAGAGAGAGAGAGAGAGAGAGAGAGATAGTGTAAGTGGAGGTAAGGGTAGGACAGGGTGGGGGAGAAAGAGGAAGAGTGAGAAAGAGGGAAAAAGTGTGCAGGTGGGGGTAAGAAGAGGAGGGGATGGGGTGGAACAGGAAGAGGAGGAGGAGGAGGAGGAAGAAGATAAAAAAGGGAGTTGACAGGAGGTAAGACAACTAATGGAATGATAAAAATAGAGAAAAAAGGTATGGGGACGCAGAAAGGACGAGAGAGAGAGAGAGAGAGAGAGAGAGAGAGAGAGAGAGAGAGAGAGAGAGAGAGAGAGAGAGAGAGAGAGAGAGAGAGAGAGAGAGAGAGAGAGAGAGAGACTGTCAAAAAAAGAGGCAGAGCCAGAGGAGAGAGAGAGAGAGAGAGAGAGAGAGAGAGAGAGAGAGAGACTGTCAAAGAAAGAGGCAGAGCCAGAGGAGAGAGAAGAAGCGATAGAAGGAAGACATATGAGTATAATGAGTCAGTTCTTTCTGCAATCGCTCGATCGTGACTAAAATGCCTCTTGACAGTCCTGCTAATACCTGCTGGCTACGTAAGGTCAGAAAATATGTCTTGCATCAGCCTCTCTCTCTCTCTCTCTCTCTCTCTTGCTCTCTCTCTCTCTCTCTCTCTCTCTCTCTCTCTCTCTCTCTCTCTCTCTATCTATCTATCTATCTATCCATCTATCTATCTCTATCTTTATCTCTCTTTTTTTTCTCTTTCTCTCTCTCTCTCTCTCTCTCTCTCTCTCTCTCTCTCTCTCTCTCTCTCTCTCTCTCTCTCTCTCTCTCTCTCTCTCTCTCTCAAAGCTCCAGATACTCCCTATTTCTCTCCCTCTTGCTTTCTATATCTACTTTACTCTCTCCTTTTCCCCTCTACCTCTTTCTCTCTCTCCTCCTCCTCCTCCTCCTTCCCCCTTTCCCCCTTCTCTCTTTCATCTCCCACCTCACTAATCCACACCCACTCAATGCAAATACAG
>NC_061860.1:22053470-22055970 GCF_019202785.1 Penaeus chinensis
TCAGTCTATGCGTTTTGTATCTATCTATCTATCTATTCATTCTGTATCTGTTTATTTATCTATCAGTCTATACATTCTGTATCTATCTATCTGTCTATCTGTCTATATATCTAAAGAAAGAGAGAAAGAAAGAAAGAAGGAAAGAAAAAAAGGACAAAAAAGACAAAAAAAGAAGAAAAAAGAGTATATTCTGACAGCAAATGTTTAAATATCAGATCTGTTTTTTTTTCCATCCTGAATTTCCGTCAAATATTCAACATTTCCTGAATGAGAGATGGAGAAGGGGAGAAGGAGGAGGGAAAATAAATAAATAAATCACTAATGATAAATAAAAGAAATTTGTACATTGCGAGCGCCCGCGCGTGTGTGCGTGCGAATCTGTGTGTGAGTAAGTGTGTGTATCTGTGTGTGTCTTCTTACACTTTTTATCTGCGACAGCTCTTTGCGTTTGTGCCCAAGTTCTTCTTAATAAAACCATTATTCTATCTATCCCATTATTTACCTCATTCACGAGAGAGAGAGAGAGAGAGAGAGAGAGAGAGAGAGAGAGAGAGAGAGAGAGAGAGAGAGAGAGAGAGAGAGAGAGAGAGAGAGAGAGAGAGAGAGAGATAGATAGATAGATAGATAGAGAGAGAGAGAGAGAGAGAGAGAGAGGGAGAGAGAGAGAGAGAATGAGAAAGAGAAAAGGAAAGAGAAAGAGAGAGACAGATGGACAGACAAATAGACAAACAGACAGGCGGATAGACAAACAGACAAGCAGACATACAAATAATCTAAGAATCTAACAGCACAAAAACAAACAAACTAATTGAGACTTTCAGAAGTTACACCAACAAAAACAGCAACAACAACATCAGTAACAACAACACCAACAACAGCGACAACAACAACAACAACAGCAACAACAACAACAGCGACAACAACAACAACAACAACAACACCAACACCAGCAACAGCGACAACAGAGGAGAGGCCGACGTGCCTTCCACGGCCCTCTCTCCCCTTATCCGCCCGGCGCGAGGCCATGCACACCCTCCCTCACCTTCCTCATCCTCGCCTCATATTCCCGGCGGCGTCTGTGCACCCATCGCCCTTGCCTCGCGTGAGTCGGTGCATCCTTCCCTTCGTCATTTCCTTCTTCACTTCAATAACTCGTCGCGTTTGGCTTGAGGTGATTTCTGATTAAAAGGAAAGAATCTCTCTCTCTCTCTCTCTCTCTCTCTCTCTCTCTCTCTCTCTCTCTCTCTCTCTCTCTCTCTCTCTCTCTCTCTCTCATTTGCATCACTTCTTCGTCGCGTCATGTAGCATCGCTTCGTTTATTACGTTGTCGTTTTAATCGTCTGCATGACTAACTTGTATCTTCATGTCACTGCATTTCTCTCGTCAAGACATCTTTTCCTCGTTGCTTTTACGTCTTCACTTGCTCATTTCACTGCATCGGCCATCTATTCACTATGATTCTAGTTTCCTCATTTCTTCTGCTTCCTCACTTCTACATCGGCCTTCACTTCCACTCACCACGGCCCCCTTTCCTCATTCACTTCACATCCCTTACTCATATTCTAAGCCTCATCACCGCCTCATTCCCATTTATCACTTCATTTCCCTCACTTCCCTTCACTTCACGACCTCCTTTCCTCATTTAATGTCATTACTTCAACCTCCTCATTTCACTTCAAAGCACTTACCGAAAAGACATTGCCCGTTCCATTTCACCTTCTTACTTCACTTCACTTCACTTCACTCGCGAGCGTCACAAGTGGCACTGTGCCCTAAGCCTGGCACCGTCTTTTTCATTGTGCTCGTGGCACTCCTCAATATTTCGTTTGTTTATGTTTTTTTGTGATGGTTGGTGACCTCTCGCCGCACTTAAGGGTAGTTGAGTTTAGTTGACTTTGGTATGTTACTGCGTGGAGAGAGAGAGAGTGAGAGAGAGAGAGTGAGAAAGAGAGAGTGAGAAAGAGAGAGTGAGAAAGAGAGAGTGAGAAAGAGAGAGTGAGAAAGAGAGAGTGAGAGAGAATGAGAGAGAGAGAGTGAGAAAGAGAGAGTGAGAGAGAGTGAGAGAGAGAGAGAGTGA
This sequence comes from Penaeus chinensis, assembly GCF_019202785.1. Lineage (NCBI taxonomy): Eukaryota > Metazoa > Arthropoda > Malacostraca > Decapoda > Penaeidae > Penaeus > Penaeus chinensis. The sequence goes on from NC_061860.1 coordinate 22,055,548, forward strand.
GAAAAAGAGAGTGAGAGAGAGAGAGAGAGAGAGAGAGAGAGAGAGAGAGAGAGAGAGAGAGAGAGAGAGAGAGAGAGAGAGAGAGAGAGAGAGAGAGAGAGAGAGAGAAGAGAGAGAGAGAGAGAGAGAGAGGGGGAGAGGGAGAGGGAGAGGAGGGAGAGGAGGAAGAGGAGAGAGAGAGAGAGGGAGGGAGAGATAGATAGATAGATAGATAGATAGATAGATAGATAGAGAGAGAGAGAGAGAGAGAGAGAGAGAGAGAGAGAGAGAGAGAGAGAGAGAGAAGAGAGAGAGAGAGAGAGAGAGAGAGAGAGAGAGAGAGAGAGAGGCTATATATATATATATATATATATATATATATATATATACATATATATATACATATATATATATATATATATATATATATATATATATTTTTTT
>NC_061860.1:22058470-22060970 GCF_019202785.1 Penaeus chinensis
AGGGCCACTTACCCCTCTCTCAATCCCTTCCAACGAGCATACTCGTACTCATATACCATACTCAGCCATGATTACCCCCATGCTCACTCATGCTCACTACATAAAAAGATAGTTAAAGGTAGAAAGGTATTGTGAAAAGTGTTCAGCGCGATTAGCCTTTTAGTTTTACGATGATTTCCGTGTCACGAAATATCAATTAATATTCGAGGAGGTAAAACCAAAGTAGAGTAAAGACATTATTAAACATAGCTGTTGCCATTATATGTATACAAACACACACACACACACACACACACACACACACACACACACACACACACCTACATATATATATATTCGTAATGATGATGGTGATTATAATGATGATTCTGATGATAATGATGATGAGAATAATAATGATAATACTAGCAATAATAATTATGATAATTATAATACTGATATTTAAAATAATAATAGTAACAATAACAACAGCAACGATAATGATTAGTCTAACAATATTAATAGGGATAATAGTGAAAACAACAACAGCAACGATAATAATAACGATAATAATAAAAATAATGATAATAATAATAATAAAAGATAATAGTAACAATGATAATGATGATAAGGACGATAATAATGATAATAATGATGATGGTAATGAGATAGATAATAATGATAATAACAATAATGATAATGATAATAATGATGAAAAAATGATAATGATAATGAAAAAATGATAATGATAATGATGATAATAGTACTAACTTTAATAATAATAACACTAATAATAATAATAATAATAATAATGATAATAATAATAATGATTATAATAGTAATAATAATAATAATAGTGATAATGATAATAATAATAATAATAGTGATAATAATGATAATAATAATAATAATGATAATAATGATAATAATAATAATAATAATAATAATAATAATAATAATAAAATGATAATAATAATGATACTAATAATAGTACTAATAATGCTGATGATAATAATAATAATGATAATAATAATCATGATAATCATAATAAGCATAATAATAATAATAACAATAATAATGATAATAATGATAATAATAATAACAATGATAATAACAATAATAATAATAATAACAATAATAATAATGATAATAATCACACTAATGATAATGATAATTATGATGAAAGTGATGACAATAATAATAGCAATGATAATGGTAATAATCATAATAATTTTACTGCTAATAGTGATAATAATGATACTGGTAATAGAGATAATAATGGTACTGGTAATAAAGATAATAATAATAGCAATAACAGTAACAATAACAAATCCAAAAACAACGATAAGAAAAGAGGAAGTGTTTACTCTCAAAAGAAGTTTTCTTTGATCTTAAAAAAAAAAAAACGCAAAAAAATACCACTTCCATTTATTCTTCCGCGTCTTTAAGTCTTATCTACATACCAGAGTAAGAGAGAGAGAGAAAAAAAAGACAAGACAAAGCAGAGAAAACAAGAATCACTTCCGGTCTTGTTTTTTTCGTATTTTGAAGTTATTTATAAAGATAAAGTGCGAGTCTCTCCCCGCTGGCCCAAGGAAGGGGAAGTTGTGGCAGTTGGAGGTAAAGTAAATGGCTTTTCATCTCGTTTTTAGCTTTAAAGGCTGATAATATATTTGTGATTGTTGTTTTTTGTTGTTGTTATTGCTGTGTTTGTTGTTGTTTGTGATGCTGCTGTTGTTATTGTTATTATAATTATTTTTGTTGCTACTGTTGTTATTGCTGTTTTTGTTGTTGTTTGTGATGCTGCTGTTGTTAGTGTTATTATAATTATTTTTGTTGCTACTGCTGTAATTGTTTTCGTTATCATCGCCGTATCGTTATTACTGTCATTATTTTTCTTATCGTTTTTATTGCTGTCATCCGCAAAGACCTCTCTGCTGAGTGACAGGATGCTGGATGCTGCGAGCGGGTGAGACGCGGCACCTGAGCTTTCGGAGGCATCATCCTGTCTCATCTCGACCTCAGGTAATGCCGCAGATCTTTTGTGTGATATGGTTACCTGAACACACTATTGTTATTATCAGTATCATTATCGTTATTATTGTCACTGTGATGATGGTGGTGATGATGATGATTATGATTAATATCACTATTTTTATTATTATCATTATTATTATCATTATTATTATTATTATTATTATTAATATTATTATTACTATTATTACTATTATCATTATTATCTTTATAGTAATTTTTATTATTATCACTATTATCATTATTATCCTTATAATTATTATTGTTATTGTTATCATCATCATTATCATTATTATTATTATTACCATTATCATTATCATTATTGTTAGAACTATTATTATTAGGATAGGATTATGATATTCACCCTCTGTGATTATATAAAGCAAAAGCCACTTATTTTCGTGTTTTTTTTGTGTGTGTGTAAAACAGTGTCACTTGATGCTTCCACTTCGATCTCGGTTCACCACGACTTCAGTCAAGACCCTAG
>NC_061860.1:22073470-22079232 GCF_019202785.1 Penaeus chinensis
TGAAATAAATGAATAAATGAAAGGCTTATCGTGATACTGGTGCAAATAATGATGCGTACGTTTATAATAATAATATTACTGTATTGATGGATATAGACAGTAGTATGACGAGAATAACAATGAAAGATAAATAGTAAAATGATAACAATTTCAAGAAAGTCTATATTGTTAATGTATGACATTATACTGATAATGATTCTGAAAACTACAAATAATGTTATTTACTTAAGGCGATGAAGAAAATAACAAAGGGACAGGGACGATGCTCTCACTGATAAGGATTCAAGTTGGTCAAAATTGACGGCAAATCTAACTGTGATTGCTAAAAAAACAAAAACGAAAAACAAAAACAAAAAACAAAAACAACGACAGAGGTTTTAAAGAGTATTACAAAGGGATGCAGTTTAATATGCAAATTAAGTTTCGTTTAATGATGTAATTTGTAAAGTAATATGAAGTTGCACAAAGCTTCTAAGAGACTTACTAATACCAGTAAGAATGACGATGAAAATTATATTTCTTTCTATAAACGGTGATTCCCCCCCCCCCCCCTCCACAAAAAAGGGTCGATAATGAGTGATGAAGATAAGCCGTAACATCCATCATTTATGTTTATATTTCATGCCTCATTCTCAATTTTATATATCTGGAACATTATATATATATATATATATATACATATATATATATATATATATATATATATATATAACACACACATGCATATATATATATATATATATATATATATATATGTGTGTGTGTGTGTGTGTGTGTGTGTGTGTGTGTGTGTGTGTGTGTGTGTGTGTGTGTGTGGTGTGTGTTTTTGCACACACGCATACACACACAAACGCACACACACACACACACACACACACACACACACACACACACACACACACACACACACACACGCACGCACACACACACACACACACGCGCACGCACACGCACACACACACACACACACACACACACGATATCCTGCACAGAACGAATTTCCGTGCCATCAGCTTTGCCATACGGACAAATTCTCTTTCATTTCGACCCATTACAGGAACTAATTGCGTTGGAACAAAAGATCAACCCGATATAACGCAGTTGCCAAATGGGGATTGGTGAGGAAATCGCTGTTGTGTAAATAAATATACACACGATGTATGATTCTGCAAGATCCAGGTGTAGTGGAAGAGGAAGAAAGAAAGGAAGAGGGAGATTTGAATAAAGAGGAGGAGGTACATGAGGAGGATACGGATGAGGATGAGGATGATGATGGGGATGATTTTGATGATGATGAGGAGGATGATGATGATGATGATGATGATAGTGATGGTAATGATGATAATGATGATGATTTTGATGATGATGATGATTATGATGAGGAGGATTAGGAGGAGGAGAAATAAAGGAGGAGGAGGAGGAGGAGGAGAAAAAGGAGGAGATCCTAAGTATCCTAAGAGAAAACCTTCAAGGGAAAATCGCCCCACCAATTCCCCAGTGTCGGTAATGCCCATAACGCCGATAAGAAACAAAAACACCGGAGGCGATTTGAGTGTTGACAACAGCAGCCATCCCGACGCAGAGTTCTAATTATCCTTTCTAAAGAGTGACGTCATGCTCACCTGGTGTCGCTGGACCCTCGCTATGCATCTCGGGACGTCCACCTCGGCCCCTTCGCTCGCGCAGTCTCGTCTCGCTCTCGAACGTCTCATGGCCGGGGCGAATGGCACTGCCTGGCACTCTCCTGGAGAAGAACGAGGTGGATTTCTCTCCGTTCCTTTGAAGGTGGTACTGCCCGGCACTCTCCTGGTGATGGGGGAAGTGGATTCTGTTCCGTTCCTTTGAAGGTGGCACTGCTTGGCACTCTCTGGGAGAAGAAAAAGGTGGACTTTGCTCCGTTCCTTTCAAAGTGGCACTGCTTGGCATTCTCTTAATGGGGTGTGGCGAAGGTTGGGGATCCTCCTAGTGAGGAATGGTGGTTTGCACTGGATGAGGATGGGGGGATTTGGCACTGTCTTATCGATGAGATTGCTTGGCACTGTTCTAAAGTAATGCTTCTTATTGTCCTAAAGGTAAATGTTGCAGGATAAAACTGTGTTAAGGGTGAATGGGTCAACTTGATACGGTTTAATGGGTGGGTGGTACAGCTACATACTATTCCAGAGGGATATAATACCTGACAGTGTCTTCGTAATGGGTAACACAACTTAGCAATATCCATAGTAATGTGCGACACAACTTAGCAATACCCTACTGCAGAATATCAAAGGCCAGGCACAACCCACAGCTTAATAATCTCCTAGCTTAACAACATCCCAACAGCGCCCAAGAAAACACACCAAAATATTACCAGTGAACTTCGCGTAACGCAGCGGTCTCTCCACGGCCCACAGCGCGCCCCTGTCCGCCTCAGCCACGAGCACACACTGGAGCTTCCTCTCCACGTCTGACGTCGGGGGAACAGGGAAACGTCGAGGACCCACTTCTGACGTCAGGGAGAACAGGGGGACGTCAAGGACCCACTTCTGGCGTCAGGGAGAACAGGGGGACGTCAAGGACCCACTCCTGACGTCAGCGAGAACGGAGAACAAGGGGACGTCAAGGAGAAGACTTCGAGACTTCAGCTCTCGTCCAGGATGGTCTTGAGTGAGCTGTCTCGGGGCTCTGAATGCTCTCGGGGCAGCTGTCAGGGGAGAGAGAGGGTCTGCGTTTTAGTGAGAGGGAGTGAATGTTATCATTAATGTGATTTTAATGTAAGTGTTTTGTATTTTCTCGTTTAGTCTTTTCGGGTTTTATATAAAATGACTATATTAACGGTATATCTAGAGGCTGTTAGTTATTGGCAAAATCCATTTTATAATCATTATAATTTGTTTTTTTTTTCAGTTTGATCGATTGTAAGTATGACGTCTGTTGTCAGCATTATCATTATCTTTGAAGTCTATGATGTATATAAAATCTAAGCTATTAGATAAAAGGACCAACTTCCCTACACTCAATATTTATATTGACAAAATTGACAGTGAGTGTAAAGAACTAGAAAGGAAAATTATTATAGATAACCATCAGACTGATAAGATAATGATCACTTTTGTTCGACGATGAACTTCAAATTATTCAATCTCTTTGTGTACCTTCGTCAATTATTGTGTCATATGATTTGTTAAAAAGGAAGAAAATGGCATTATTCATGCTTCTCTTGCAGAGACTTACCATCAATATTTGTTCTAGTAGTTTTCTCTTCACACACACACACACACACCCCACACACACCACACACACCACAACACACACACACAAAAAACACCCCCATAAAAATAAATATATATATATATATTTTTAAAATAAAAACAACAACAAACCACACCACCACACACACAAACCACACACAACCCCATATTTTTAATTTTCCTATATAATATACCCGTAAAAATATAATAAATAAATATTTAAATATATTCTTTTATAAATAAAATAAATAATTAAAAATTATAATAATATATTATAATGTATTCTCGATACATAATATATTAATATATATAAATATATTTATATATTTTTGATTTTTTTTATATATTATATAAATATATTTTATATATATAAATAAAATTTCTCTTGTGTATATAAAAATATAATATATATATTATATATAAAAATTATATTTCACATATTTTTTATCTTGTTTATATAAAAATAAATTTATATTTTATTTAAAACACATATATTGTATATATTATTTTAAAAATAAATATATATATATAAATAAAAAATAAATATATTACTCGTGTGTTGGGTTAATTTTAAAAAATTAATATATTTTAAATAATATTATATAAAATATATATATAAAATAATATAATATAGAAATAAAATTATATATATTATATATATTACTTTTTAAAATTATAATATAAAAAATTATATATTATAATATTTATTATTAATATATAAAATATTATTAAATTTTTATATATAACAAAGAAATAATTAAAAAAATATATAATTTTAAATATATATTTAATTAATAAAATAACACAAAGAAAAATTAAAAAAAAATTATAATATATTTTATAAACAAAAAAATATAAAAAAAATTATATAAAATATAAAAATTAGGATTTAATATATATATAAAAAAAATTTTTATATATAAATATAATATATATATATTTTTAATTATAAAAAAAAAAAATATTTTAAATAAATATTTTTTATTTTTATATAAAAAATTAAAATATATATATATATATATATATAAATTTTATATAATATATATTTAAAAATAAATATATATATATAATATAAATTTTTTATATATATATATATATTATATTTTATATATTTTATATATATTTTATAATTTATATATTTTTTTTTTAAATATAAAATAAATTTTTTTTTAATATAAAAAAAATAATATATATATATTTTTTATAAAATATAATTTTTTTAATATATTTTAATAAAAACAATATAAATTTTTAATATATATATAAAATTAATAATAAAATTATTCTCGTATCATATATATATATATTATATATTTATATAATATATATATATATGTATATGTAAAAAATATTCTTTGTGTATATATATATATATATATATATATATATATATTATATATTTATCTGTGTTATATATATATACACATATATATGTATATATAGTATATATAATATATTATACTATATAATATTTACATATATAAAAAGTATATCAATATATATACACACAAGAAATTATATATGAATATATATACCTAAGAGAATATATATTAAAAATAAATTATATATATTTATATAAATAAAATATATTATAATATATATATATATATATATATATATATAATAATATATATATAATATATATTATATATATATATAATATTATAAAATATAAATTACAATTATATTATATATAAAAATTATATTATATATATAAAAATAATATATTATAATATATACAAAATAATATATAATATAAATATATATATAAAATTTTATAATATATATATATTATGAATATTAAAATATATATATATATTATATGTATATGAAAATATATATAAATATATATATATATATATATAAAATAATATATATATATATAAATTATATAATATATATATAAATATTTATTTTCTCTTCTCTTTTATTTTTTTTATCTCTTTTATTTTTTTACTTTTTTATTATAATATAAATAAAAAATATATATAAAAAAATTTAATATTTATATATATATTTGTATATATTTTATATATATATATATATTTATATATAATATATATATATATTATAATATATATATTGTATACAATAATATAATTATATAATATATATATTTTTTTTATTATATATATATATAAAAATATATATCTATATTTTATCATATAAAATTATATATATAATATCATATATATATTATTTTTATAATATAATATATATACAGAATATATTATATATATTTTATATAAATAAAATATATATATGATAAGATATATATATTAAATATTTTATATATAATATATATAAATATATATAACACAAGAATATATATAAAATATATTATATATATAATATATATTCTATATATATATATATATAATAAAGAATATAAAATATATATAAATATATATATAATAAAATACAGAATATATATTAATATATATATATAATATATATATATAATATATATATGTATATATAATATAAAATATTATATATATATATAAATAATAAATATATATATAATATATA
>NC_061860.1:22079332-22089332 GCF_019202785.1 Penaeus chinensis
TTGAATTCACCTCACCCTAATGAGTAGTATACCAAATCTTCCTTACCCTTTTAACTTTTATGCCATTACAAATATGGTACCCAAGTAAACCCATCATGTATTATCACCATCATCACTATGTCTATTTCTGTTCAGTCATTCTGTTGTTTTCATCAACTGAATTCACTTGCATCCTAATTACCTGTCTATTCAGAACCAGCTCAACTATATACCTCCTTGCAGCAGAAACAAAGAAACCTGTTATTGTCTATGTTTCCATGCACACAGGATCAGCTCCAGCATCACGACTTCACCAAATTCAACTTGATAAAGCCCCGACTTCTGGAGGCAGTCGACAAGATGCTGGCCGAGGACATTGCCCGCCTGATGGCCATGATCCCAGTAGAGGAAGCCACGAGTAACAAGGAAGCCGCCATTATCCGAGGTAGGTGATTTGCGGTCTTTCGTAGGGAATAGTTCGGGTGAAAGGAGGAGTTACTGTGAGGAGTGAGAACGGTGAATAGAGGCTTAGGGAGAATTTCAAGAGCTGCAGAGAGATCCTTATATAATCATGGGGGAGGGGGGGGGATCCCTGTGATGGTCCGTTGCATTCTCCCGGGGAATCGCATTCCAGGGAAACATGGAAAGTGTCACGGATAGGCTGCCCAGAAGTTGGGAATTGCCCTGATATTTTGTTGGTCATGATTTTCACACTCATATATACAAGGTAAGGCATTATTAACCTCTTTATTATTTTTTCTTGTGTAATTTTATTTTTTTATTTTTTTATTTTTTTATTTATTTTTTTATGTGTATATAATTTCCTGTATTTTTGTTATCTTTGCACTCTGAGTCATACTTGAGATCATTTTGCTAACTACTGATACTGTAAATAAATTGTTGGGTTAATGTGGATAGATGGGTACATTTATTTTATCATTTGTTTATATTTATATACATACGGATGCTTAAATTACACTGACAGGAGTCTTGCCTTAAGGTTATAAGTATTACAGTTGATGTACTTTATTTGTTTATGATACTTTCAGTGTAATTTTATTACTGTGTTTTAAGTCACTGGAGCTTTATAATAGAGTTCTGTGGGTGTTTCAGTTTTGTATTGTTTAATACATAGGTCTAAGTGTTACACATCATTAGAAATATAAAACATACCAAAAGGAAATCCCGAAAACTTCTGATAGCAAACCTAAATAGCTTTTTATTAGCTTCTCCTAAATTTTATCTGATAACAAAGAACCTCCCACTCCATTCACACCCAATTTTTTTTTTTGATAAGGTTATAGTTAGTGATTCTTTAACAGTAGCACAAATTAATAATGAACAGAGCAGATGATATAGTTTGTCAGTATTAGTGTTGTAACATAACTAAACTTAAGATCTTGATGATAATATTACTACACGAAAGTTTTTTGTTGTTGTTGTTGTAGGATCATTCCCATATCTCTTCAAAGGAATTTGATATGTTGTCAGTTTGTAGCATAAGTATGAATTAAAGACTTGTTTAAAATATCTGTATTTTGTCATTTAGCAAAAGTTTTTTTTTTTTTTTTTTTTAACTATATACTTAGGACTCTTGCATTACTTTGCAGTTATTTATGTACTGAATGACTTGGTGAAGTTCTGTACTCAAACTGTGCTTGGAAACTAGTGCAGTTTGTTTTATGGGCTGGTGCACTTTAAATTCCTATGGTAATGTTCAGTCCACAATTAGAGTATTGCACATTTTTTTTGACAAATAGTTTGTATGCTAATGATTGGATGATAGTCTATGAGAAATAACTATACGTAATCATGGTTTACAAAGGAACTTTTTCTATTAGATATAGCAGCAGTAATTTCACTTATGACATTCCCCGAAGATCAATTCTTAGGAACCTATTACTTTCCAATTAGATCAGTGACATTAACAGTTCAATGAACATGTGATGACATGTTTGCTTATAGGAGCACCATGTATCTTAGGGAATAGGAAATAAAGGTGTTTATTCACTTATAAGTAATTACGTAACTGGAATCATCAGTCTAACCTGAGGGTGTGGCAGAAGTTTAGAGTCCAGCCATCCATCTTTATTTTCTCCTCATTGTTAGTGCATTATTCGTGTCTTGCTTAACCCACTGCCTCTGGGATGGATGGCACGACGTACATGCCATGTCCTCTCTGACTTTAGTTTATCTGTTGTTTTTATACATAGATGGCTCTGCACATGTGCTTAGTCACCAAAGAGTCAAATACTAGACCTTTCTATGTCACCTGTTTACCATTTTCCTTAATTTTCTTTTTTTGATTATTTATTTTTCATTGTTATTAGTATTGTTCATGAGATGCTAAACATAATGTCAGTATTAGTAACTACTATAGCATGAAGAAAAAAGAAAATAACAATAATTAAAGGAGAGAATGAAAGCCTATTAATTGGCTCCTTGATGGCTGAGCACTTGTGGAGCTCTCTATGTCTAAACACAATTGAATGTTTGTCATTATTTGTAAGTAATATTTAGAAAAATAGTAATTAGATTAACCTACAATTTGTTTTTTTTTTTTCAAATTCTTTATATTTTGCATTCTCTCTTTATTGTTTTTCTTCTCATTTGGTCTTTGTGATACCCATATAGATACACTACCAAGACATTCTAATGATGCAGATAGATGGAGCAATTAATAGAAAGAAAATAGAAAGGGTAAAATTGAGTTATTGAGATTGAATTAAGCACTGCATCTTTTAACCCATTATGTCCCAGTGATTATATGAGGGTGCAATGCTGTTATAGGACATTCAGGATAGAAAGGGTTATGTTGGTAGCTTCATTATGTCTGTATCTGTAAGTAGAACCAATTTAAGGAAATTATTGATGACATTCTACCAAGGTGTTGTGCTGTACAGTGCATTGTGTATCTCCTCGCCCTCCTCTCCGTTATCTCTCTGTTGAATCTGATATTGTGTGGCCAGCACTGATAAGAGATAAGCACTGTTTGGACAAATGACCTCATTATTAATATGATTAGAATAACATCTTTTGTAGCTCTCTTATAGATATTACTTGAATCCACACTCATATGTACATTCATGTGGATTTGCCCCTACACAGGGTCATGCACTAGCATACAGGTGCACATATACCTACATGCAGAATACAAACACACATCACACACTAGTCCTTTTAATGAGAGAAGGAAAAGAAAAACCACTATCTTCTCACATGTTTTTATCTCCATCCTTTATAAATATTTACATTACAAGATTTTTCTTTTTTTTTTTTTTTATTATTTTTTATAACTCCTTTGTATACATTCATTGAGATACTGAAGAATTCTGCTGTTATATAAAGTGTAAGTCAGTCTCAAAGGCACTGTACCTTTGTATTTTCAAATATTCATGATTGCCATAAGGGGAGTGTCTGCTGCACGGTGACAGACAAAATATACATTGGCTTGTGATAAGCTCATTTGATCTTATTTTGTGTTTTGTGTGTTTTGTGTGTTTTTTTTGTGTGTGTGTGTGTGTGTGTGTGTGTGTGTGTGTGTGTGTGTGTGTGTGTGTGTGTGTGTGTGTGTGTGTGTGTGTGTGTGTGTGAGAAATGTCTCTGCACATACATAGCTCTGCTAATACTTAGCCACAAAGGAGTCAATTAGTAGACCTTGTGACCTTACCTGATGTCACCTTTCCTTGAATTAGCAGGAAAAATTTTTTTTTTTTACTAATGCTATCAATATTGATATTGTTATTTTTATTATAGACATTATAATTACAATAATGTTATAGACATTAGTAACAGCAATATAAGATAATGTAAAATATTTTTGTAAATCAAGGAAAAGGGTAAACAGGTGAGACAGGCAGTACTCGTAATTGGCTCATTGGTGACTTAGTACAAGTGTAGCCATCTATGTGAAAAAACAGCTAAACACATAAACTCTCAGTGGGCATGGCATGTACGTACATTCCATGCCCGTTGGATTTGGGTTAAATATAGCAGTTTCACTTGCATTATATATTTCTTACTCTTTTTTGTGAAGAAGAAAAAACAATACTGCTAATCTGCAAGGCAAATGAATGTAAAGAAAATTAGAATTTCAGTTTAGTGATTGCTTTATCCTCCACAGCAACCAAGTACAAGAGAAATCACCTCAAAGATAATTTGTCGTCTGGTTTCCTTTCCGGTAAATGATGATATACTTTCATATAAAGTATGTTGAAAAGAGTGGCGTGTCGCACTGATAATACATGTGTTTTTCTGGTACTTCCTTGGTCTTGTCACAGTGTTTTGATTTGTTATACCATCAGCTTTTTTCTTTCTGTCTGTCTGCTTTTTTCTATCGTTCATTATTCCTTTTTCTGTTCTATTTCGTCTTTGACATCATCTTGTTTTTGTTTTGTTTTTGTTTTTACTTCTTTTCTGAAGGCAGGGGAAAATGCCAGAGAACTGCACTCTTGATATGAAAATGCTCTCTCTCTCTCTCTCTTTCTCTCTTTCTTTCTTTCTTTCTTTCTTTCTTTCTCTCTCTCTCTCTCTCTCTTTCTTTCTTTCTTTCTTTCTTTCTTTCTTTCTTTCTTTCTTTCTTTCTTTCTTTCTTTCTTTCTTTCTCTCTCTCTCTCTCTCTCTCTCTCTCTCTCTCTCTCTCTCTCTCTCTCTCTCTCTCTCTCTCTCTCTCTCTCTCTCTCTCTCTCTCTCTCTCTTTCTCTTTCTCTCTCTCTCTTTCTCTTTCTCTCTTTTTCTCTTTCTCTCTCTCTTTCTCTCTTTTTTTTCTCTTTCTCTTTCTCTTTCTCTCTTTCTCTCTCTTTCTCTCTCTCTTTCTCTCTCTCTTTCTCTCCCTAAGCCTTTGTTAATTTCTCCTACCACATGTATTTTGGTGCAGACCGGGTATATTTTTCTTATTGATAGTGGTTGCAAGACTGTAACACATGACAGTCAGGATATATTTTGTTTGCTAGCATCTTGGACTATTGTGCAAATAGACCTTTGATTCTTTACTGTTATAGGTTTGCTTAGTGCACAGTGTTTTATTGGAGTGATGTGACTTGCACTCTCTTCAGTTCATAGAATACAAGTCATGATAAGTACCACCATGAGGACATCCACCCTTTTAAAGGACTTCAAATTCTCATAAGTGTCAATTCTTCACAGATTTGTCTTGTGTTTATCATTCACTGTTAGTCACTTCAATTATTTCGGTCATGCATCCAGACACTTCTTTTTTTATTGATCGTCTGATCTGTGTAAACTCAAATTGATATTGATTACATTAGTAGAATGAATTTGTATAATATTACTTACAGCAAACAGCCTGATAGAAAGACACATTAAACAACTTGATTTAATAGAAATATGTTCATTGCCATGCTCTTACTCCAAATGGAGAAACTAGACAAAACAACTATTCTGGTCAGTAGCTGATTTTATAGCATTTTCTTTATCCACAAAGAATTATACTTGACACTTCTCCCTGTCTGAGTTTGACATGTAAATGTGTCATATCCCAGACCCTCAGGCGTGGAGTGTTTAGGCTTGACGTCACTGTAAATGTCGCAGTGAATAGGTCTAGATCATTACTTTGCAACATCTCTGTGCTGACTCATCTAGAGTCAGCACAGAGTTTTCTCTTTATGCCTTGCTGTTTTGTAGGGTTTAATATGCTAGATTCTAAACCTGATGCTTGACCCAATGGCACTGAGAAAAAGCTGTGCTCTTTTTATTTTATGAAATGACTCTGCACATAGATGGCTCTGCTTGTGCAAAAGAGTTAATTAGTAGACCTTGTGATCTTACCTGATTTCATCTTTCCTTGAATTGGCGGGAAAAACATATTTTTTACTATTGCCATGAATATCGATATGATTTTATTATAGACATTATAATTACTATAATGTTATATACATTAGTAACAGCAAAATAAGATAGCATAAAATATTTTGTAAATCAAGGAAATGGGTAAACATGTGAGACAGGCAGCAATCATAATTGGCTCATTGGTGACTTAGTATAAGTGTAGCCATCTAAGTGTAAAAACAATTAAACAAGTAAACTCACAGTGGGCATGGCATGTACATACATGCCATGCTCGTCGGCATTGGGTTAAGTAAATTTTATAATGCATGAAGTGATTAAAAAATATAAATTCCTTAATTCTGCATATAGTTGGGAGGAATGTTCATGTAATTTACAAAACTGAATATGATGTAATGGTAACCGCCAAAAGGTAAAATAACACATTTCATATATTAATGAGATGGATTCTTCAAGAAAGGAAAGTGAGTCTTAAACAATATCAAAGAGATTGAATGTTTCTCTCTTTCCAAAAGTGAGAAGGTTACAGTGGATCTTATTAGGCCAAAGTATATGAACGACATAAAATTTGGTTTATTGTTATCATCATTATCATTATTGTTATCATTGCCATCGTCTTCGCTTGATTGCTTAGTTTGATTGATAGTTGCATCTAATCTTGCAGTCTCTAAGCTGAGGAGAAGTTTCGTCTCATTATCAACAGATGAGATTTATGGTAAATAAATGAATTATTTGTAGACAATGTAAGCAAGATGTCTAAGTTTTATGTTTAGAGTCACAGCTTTTGAAACTACTGAAGCTATGCAGATTTTTCTCTAATGCAATAATTTATGCACAGCACTCAATACCTCGTTATTTACTCATTGTTTTCATATACATCAGTCTTATTCTCACGGTACCTAGAGTGGTAATTTTGATGTCCATGTGGAATAACCTGCCATGCACTCTCCTGGTTAGTTTAGTAGACTGGCACACACAAGTTCTCAGCAATTTTAAAAACTACTCACACTAAATAAAATGTAATTTATTAAAATGCTATGAACTCATTATTTACTGGTTTTGTTAAGTATTGTAGTACTTTAGAGTTGAAAAGACTCTTTGTGGATTTTTTTTTTTCTTATTTTATGGTATCCATGACCAAAAATAAGATGAGAGATGGTGTGAGTGAGTAAGAGAAAGAGAGGAGGGAATGGAAGTGAGAATTGAAGTGAGAAAGAGGTTTTCCAGTCTGGCACAGTACTGGCACAAATGCCTATGTGCCCTCCCCCCCTTTTTTTTTTTTTAGAGAGAGAGAGAGAGAGAGAGAGAGAGGGAGGAAGGGAGGGATGATTCTCTTTTAACTCAGTACTGGCAGGATGGCAAAAATGTATGTCATGTCCACTCTATTATTTATGGATTGTTTTGCACATAGATGACTCCACAAGTTATTAATCACCAAGGAGCAATTACTAGTCCTACCTATCTCCCCTTCCTTGTCTCTTTTTGTGTCCATTTTAGTATTGGTAACAACATTTTGGTAATCATAATGTCAATAATGATAACAACAACGTTGATGTCAGCCTGCAGCCACCGGGATGGAATCTGTGTATATGCCATGCCCACTGTGAGTTTAATTTGTTAGTCGTTTTTGCACAGAGATGCATCCACACGTTTTAAGTCACCAGTGAGCCTATGACGAGTACTACGTGTCTCACTTGTTTACTCTTTTCTTTAATTTTTGAAAATATTTTCTGGTATTTTGTATTGCTGTTTGTAATGACAATAACACTGTAATGATTAAAATGTCTATAATCAAAATAAAAGCATCGGTATCGAAAGCCTTTGTAAAAAAAGAAAAGAAAAAAAAAGTTTTCCTGCAGACTCGAGGGAAAGTGAGACTTAATAACATTTGAGTAAAAAAATATACTGAAAACTCAAGGAAAAAGCAAACCAGGAGAGATCATGTCGGCATACTAATAGGCTTCTTGGTGGCTGAGCAATTGTGGAGAAATCTTTGTGCAAATAATATTCACAAAAGGAAACTCCAGGTGACGTTACATTATGGGTTAAGACTTCATATACGTATTACCCTCTTTAGTCTTGTGTAATGTAACATTTACAGTGAAATTCAGATTATTTTCTGTCTTAGAATTAGTGAAGAAATTATGATTATCATTATTATTATTACTTGTTTAATTGGAAAAACAGTTAAACAAGTAAACTCACTGTGGACATGGCATGTATATGCATGCCATGCTCGTCGGCAAAGGGTTAAGTAAGATTTTAAAATGCATGAAGTGATTAAAAAATGTAACTTTCTTAATTCTATTTTTCAATAGATTTAGTATAGTTGTAAACTCTTTTATACTTTTTGGTCTTGAAACTGATACACCTTTTACATAGGAGAAATATTTTATTTGCACAACAGCAGGTTCAAGGGGGAAGTACAATCTCACAAAAAACGATTGGCTTAAAATCAGAGGAAAATAGAACGTGAAATTCTTTTATACTGCCAAGAAAACTAGGTGTTGTTATAACTGTTGAGTAAGTTGCAAAATATATATTTAACAATGGTTTATGAATTACCTTCTCCATTTCTACATCATCCAGTGATAAGAGAGTGAATATGTATATATTTATGAGTAATGTGAAACTGATGGTCTTTCATTTTATCTTCACCAGTTGCCAAATAGTAAATAATGTTTGGAAGAAAAAACCCATAGACCTATCTGTAAATGATGATACATGATAGTAAATATTCTAATGCATTAGTTGAAAGGATTCAAAACTATAACAGAAGGTCCCTTTAATTAATATTGTTAGCTTTCAGTAATATTTTTGAAATGGAGAGTTGCTTGAAGTTGCATACTAAATGCATGTCCATATGCAGTCACACAGTCAACTTAATACCCAAAGCAAAATGTATAAATATATTGCACCTGTATGTTCTGCCTGTATTCCAGTTAGAACAATATTTTTTATGGAGAGTATACATCGAAAACCAAAGTTTTATATATTTTATAAAGTTTACATATTATTTTCAGTATTTCTAAAAAAAAATTGGGCTAGGATTGATCTTAAGATATGGAATATCTAGAGTTTATTTTTCATATTTTATAACAGCAAATCAATCAAAGGAACTTCATTTAATAGAAAAAGACTTTTCTGAGGCAACTGCTTACATCTTGCAGATGTCTTTGGTCTTTCATACTGAATTGTCCTTTTCCAGCAATTAATAGTTTGTCAATGTTAGTTTGTAGATATTTGAAAGGGAATAGAACTAGATACGCTCATTTATCATTAATGTTATCTTGGCATCAGCTTAATGCCTCCAGGCTGGCAAAAATACTGGAAGGCCTAAACTCCAGAGTGCATAGAAACAGTGGCATGCACCACTTGCAGGGAACAGACGTGTTTGTTTTCATGGTATATAAATACCCATAATAGGTCTGGATGTGGTTTGCTTGCAAAATTCCTGGAAAGGCGTCTTGCTACAACATGCAAAGCCTACGTGGTAGAAGGCCAGTAAACAAGAATTTGATTGAAATATGGATGGCATGGCATATGTGGCCCAGGAAGATGGCCATTCTCGACATAACATGATATACATGTCACCCAGAGGCAATGAGGTAATATTTGTCTAAATGAAATGTTGCTAGATTGGCAAAGTACAGCAGAATAGTTTCATAAAGTAGATATGCAATTTCCACCATTGTAGTTTCACAAGTTGGAGTCTCGGATGGTATTGCGTTTGTTGTCTTAATGCAGATTTCAGCATATCTGGTGCAATCTTTCATCAGGTTATTCTTTTTTCTTTGATTTATGCTTTCTAGGAGACATTTAAGAAATTTCATAAAGACGAATCATAGCCTAGTGATACCTGTCAGCAGCCAATAGATAATAGGTCACACTTTGGTTAAGATTCAGGTCGAGGCAACAGTTTTCATTTGTCCAGCCATTAGAATTTAGTTTAACTGTTGGAGATAGAATTAGAAGTTGAAATAATTTCATTAGTTGGTATTTGTTTAACTTGGCTCTTTATTTATAATTTTCATAATCTAGACAAAGGCAATTTTCAGTTCATTCAGGACTACTATGAATTGCGAGATTGCTCAGTCAGCATGTGCATATCTTTTTTCATTCTTATTAAAAAAATATCTGTTAAAGTGAAATGATGATAGGCAGAAAAATAGTGAAGCAAGTTTCTGATGGTGATGAGGAGAATGAATCTGTGTGA
>NC_061860.1:22094332-22099332 GCF_019202785.1 Penaeus chinensis
TTTTACCTGTTATTATTGTTATTACCATTATCCATTACCATTATTTTTTTTTTTTTTTTGCTATTATTATTACTTGTGACAGCTGGTACATAAGACTGAAACATGTGACCAAAGCATAAGAAAGATCAATGAAAGTATAATGTCTCTCTGGTATACATCTGATTTTGGTCTTGCTTTTGAATATGGATTACGTAAAACAGAAACTGTTGTAAAGCCAAGTGGTAAAGATCTTCACAAATTAGATAGATAAAAGGGGGACTAGTAAAAGTAAAGGATTGACCTAGTAGCCTGGACTTGGCTAGGAAAATAAATGAGTGACAACTTGTTTTTCTGCTTTATAAAGAAACCAATAAAAAGTATTACAGGAAAGTGTGTTAAACCAGAGCTGCTGGGTAATCACACTGTTGTCAGTTGTTTTATGAATGTGGTTTGCACATATATGGCTCTACAAATACTCAACCATGCAGAAGGCAGGTTAGCAGTCCTACAAGACCTCACCTGATTTTGCCTTTCCTTGAGTTTTTTTTTGTTTTTAATGCCATTAACCCAATGGCGACGGGTCACAGCTATTGCCGTCATAACAATACGCCCGAAATGTGGCGTGCGGCTGTCCGCCGCCGCGGCGCGCCAAAGCGCCCCGAGGCAGTGATTCGGCTTGATGTACCGAATTCATGTGCCTCAGAGTCGGCACGTTGCCGCCGTTCGCCAGAGCGTAGAGTTTTTTTTAATTTTCTATACCCGACGCCAATGGGTTAATAGCAGTGTTATTTTTCTTATTGATATAATGATTTTTATAATGTTATTAACAATACTAATTGCAATAAAAGGTAGAAAAGAAGTAGGTGAGATGGGTTGGAAGAGGAATTGACTTCTTGGTGACTGAGCTTCTCTAGAAGTATCTACATCTGATCACAATCAAGAAGCTAAAAGATGCAAAGTTACATGCCATGTATTTTTGCCATCCTGCATCTTATAACTTATACTTCTCAAAGTTAAATTAATAAAAGTAAAAGGATTTGATCACAAGGGGAAACATGACATCTTTTGAGATAGATGATTCACTATGTCTTTTCAATTCCCAGTGAGAGGAGTAATGAAAATTACCATTCATTAATACAGTCACGTGTACCAGTTCAGAAGAGTGAAATTTAAGATCAATTAAATCTGTTTCAATGGGCCTCTTTTCTTGCATCTTTTAGAAGGTATGTCACCAACTCAGTCCAGCTCTCTGGCCATAGCCATTTCCCCAGACAACACCAGTAAATCAGAAAAGTGGTTCCTTCCCATTTGGTAAGCTCAGATCCCCCAAAAGGTACACTTCACATGACACCACCTGCTTAGCCAAGAAGCACACTTTACAGTAGCACTTTGCTCAGCCCCCTCCCCCCTCCCAATTTGTATTTTACCTTTTTATTTATTTATTTATTTTTTTTTTATTATTATTATTATTTTTTTTTTTTTTGAAAGCTATTCCTGTGGTTCACTCTATTCATTGCACTGTAAGAATGATGGGTGTAGGATTCTTATTTTCCTTTCCTTTTCTCTTCTCTTTTCTTTAGTCTCCTCTTTTTCCATCATCATCCCCATTATCATCGTCATCCTCTTCAGCTTCAGCTTCAGCTTCCTCTTCCTTCCTCTCCCTTTCCTACTACATTTTCCTTTATTTTTTACTCCACTGCATTTTGTTTAGCCTGATCTCAGGGCACAACTTTTTTTTTGGTGTCAACAATGATTTATGTATATCACCAGTTGCAATTGCTGCATGCTCACTGGTGGGAATTGTGTGAAAATTGCCATAAAGATACACATACTTTTTGGTTTTCATTTTCATACCAAGACTTATAAAAGGACAAGCATTTGAGCACAAAATTATCTATGGGTGGCTTCTTCCTATTGTCTGTGTTTCTGCATCCAGTAATCCCGAGTGTTAATATCACACAAGACCATTATGGTCATTTGTTCAGTTGCTTTGGTCATGTTATGTACCAGTTGCACAGATCCATGGTAAACCCTCTGGTGCCAGGTACGTGCACTCTACAGTGCAGCTCTGTTTAGAGAGGTTTTTTGATGTAGTGATAACTCCACAAGGACTTATCACCAGGAAGTCAGTTATTAGGTCTACCTGACCACACCTGTTTACTCCATTCCTTCATCATCATCAGTCATCAATCATCAATCATCAGTTATCAATCATTAGTCATCAATCATCGTCATGAGTCATCATAGGAGAGATCAGGTTAGGCCTAGTAACTAAATCCTCAGTGACTGAATATGTGGAGCTCTCTGTGTATATTCAGAATTAATAAGCTAAAATCACAGTGGACCTGAAATGCATACATACCCTTCCCCATCAAATGGCAAATATATATGTGATAGAGTGAAAACACGTTGAGTAATTCACATTTTCAAGCACGTTTCAAGAAAGTGCCAAGGAGGCATAGGTACTGCAATTAGATTTTTTTTTTTTTCATTATTTTATGATGACTTTAATGTATTTAGCTCAAAGCATCGTATTGACTGTGATTCCTTGCTCTGACGGCATTATTCTCCCAATCCTCCAGCTGCTAAGAGTGAGATGGTGAAGTCGAAGCTACCCAACTCAGTCCTCGGGAAGGTGTGGAAGCTCTCCGACATCGACAAGGACGGCATGCTCGACGCAGACGAGTTTGCGCTGGCCATGCACCTCATCAACATTAAGCTCGACGACCACGACCTTCCGAGTGACCTCCCCGACCACCTTGTGCCTCCCAGCAAGAGAGGATTTAAAGCATAGAATAATTAAACTTGTGTGTAGAGTCTTAAGGAATGGATAAAGGTGTGTTTTTCTTTTTATGAAATACAGAGTACAGGCGTGCAGAAAGTTAGATTCAGATTGGTAGCTCTCCTCTTTTTTTTTTTTTCTTTTTTTTTTTGATATACGGATTGGTTTACCAAATGGAAAGTAAAAGAAAAAGAAAAAAAAAAGGAACCTGGTGGCAGAGAGCTAGCTCTATTTTAAATTTGAAATTTACAAGATAGTACCTTTCATGTGTTTCCTTTTTAATGATTGGATAGTGATTAGTTATATTCAGAAATGATTTCCTCTGTGGGGACATGTCAGAAGGTAACTGTGAAAAGTAGATGTAAAAGAAGATTTTATGAAAGGCTCTTGCAGATAAGTGTCAAAGCTGATTGGCATAGAGTCAAATTTTTCTGCCTTTTATATGATATATTATCCCAGTGATGTACAGTAGATATGTTTAGTAGGTCTAGTTTGGCCCACTGATCACATGCTGTAATGTGAGAGATCCCCAACATATACATTTGCAAGAAGGAAGGAAAGCCTAAAACTTTGCTAGTAATATTTTCTTTCCTTCGATCGTGGAACCAAACTTCACCTCCATAAAATGCACTCAAGGTCACTTTTGCAGTAATCATCTTTGTAAGACAAGGGCAATATTTCATAAAATAATAATAAAAACAAAAATAATTATTTTCTGAATATACCTCACTAGTGCTGTCTTTGCAGGATAAACCAAAAAGTCTAACTAATGTGTGCAAGTTAATTTTGCATTTGTCATCGGGAAATCATAATTCTGGTGTACATGATCCTGGAAGGCGAGTTGAATTGTTAGAATCACGTTATTTGTAGCAAAGATGATTACTGCAACGCTGGCCGGACCCTGGGTATGCTAGTATTCACGCAAGTGCCGGGATTATTTTCCTATGTGCATGTATGTTTTACTCTGCTTATCACTGTGTTGATGAAATACCTATATTTTTTTGATTTAGTCATGAATCTTGAATACTATTATTATTATTGTTTTTTCACTTTGAATGACCTTTGCAAGGCTTTTAAAGAAGGTGCTAGATCATTTCTATAGCTGCATAGGCTTGGCTGACAAAAAAAAAAGAGAAGTTATATTGCCACAGTGACTGTCAGGAGAATTCCGTCATTCCATCATTTGTATATAGTTTGAGTTCTGCACTAGACCAAGTATTGTTGATTTGGTGTACATCTGTGGTTGGTGTCATAAGTACAGGCAGCCAAACTGCTGATAATATGAGAGAAAAACTCAAGGAAGAAGTAATATATGACATTTATTTTATAAATGAAGTTCTGAATTGTTTGCGTACTGTTGAAAAATAGGTTCTACTTATTTTGCATTCTCATTTTTTTTTTTTTTTCTTTTCCACTATCTATGGCCTTTTGGTGGATGTTAGATAATTGTATGAATAGAGAGGGTATAAAAGTTCATCAGGAAATTAGATTTTTTACACAGTAAGTTAAGATTTTTTTCTTAAAGTTGTTCCCTCATGGAACAAGGCAGTGTTTTTGTATTGAGTGTTGTCATTTCATTGCAAATAATGTCACGTCAGTACTTATGTCTGGATTGTACATTGCATGACATTTTTTTCATACTGTATTTTTATGAAGTTAAGTGCTAGATTAGAAAAGTTTTTTTTAGTGAGTTTTGGAATTGATATCAATCTTGAGACAGATGTTTTTGAGTTACATCAAATTGAAAACAAGGCTTTTTCCCCCCCCTGCAACATCTTTCTTCCTCTTTCTGTTTTAAGCTAAATGCTGCACCCTTTTGTACCCTTGTAACAGAATGGAAAACAAACCTACATTATCCTTAGGCTAAGATTTTTTTTTCTCCATTTTTCTTTTTTTTTTTTTCTCCCAATTGTAGATTTGTTGTAAATAAGGATTCTATCACATATTTCAGTTTATATTTTACCAAACACTAGAAAGGAAAATATTCAACCACAATGTTGCCAATTCTTCAGGAAACCAAAGAGAATCTGCTCCATTTATGCCTGTAAACTCTGAACCTTCAAAATATTTTATTATTTGTTGATGTAACCTGCTGAATGAAGAAAAAAGTTTATAACTTCTGTAAGTATATTACTTTATACATAAATTATGCAATGTTGATGTGCTTTTCTTAACCTTTTTGTTATTTTGAGTGTATGAATCCCCATGAAGCTATTGATTTCTTGTTTTGATTGCCAAT
>NC_061860.1:22119332-22126832 GCF_019202785.1 Penaeus chinensis
GTGTGTGTGTGAGTGTGTGTGTGTGTGTGTAAGGAAATTGATAATAATAATAATAATAATAATAATAATAATAATAATAATAATAATAATAGGTAATAATGATGATAATGATAATCAATGTGATAATGATAATGGCAGTAACGATATTAGTGGTAATGACAAAGATAATTATGAAAATACAGATGAAAATAATAATGATAATAATGATAATGATAATAATAACAAAAATATATATTTACAATAATAACGATGAGAAAGATAATACAAATAAGAAGAATAATGATATAAATAATAAAAAAAGATCACGTAAAGTAATAAAAACAACAACAACAACAAAAACAACAATAATAAAAATAATATTGATAATAATGATAAAAAAAACAAATACTATGATAATCATAATGACATTGATAAGCATGATACTACAACTACTACTAGTACTACTAATGCTAAAAATGATGATAATAATGATGATTAGTATAATCAAAACAGTAATGAAAATAACAATTATAACAATAATATTGATAATGAAAAAATAATAATGATGATAATAATAATAGTGATGGAAATAATAATAATAATAGTAATGCTAATAATAGTATAATAGTAATATAATAATAATAACAATTATTATTATTATAATGATAATAATTATAACAACACCAACAGAAAGGGTAATAACAATAATAATAATTAATATAATAAAAATAAGAAAAATTATAATGATAATGATAATAATAATGAAATAACATTTAAAAAATATTAATAATGATAATGATAATCATTATTATTATGATAATAATAGCAATGTTAATAATAATAATAATAATAATAATGATAATGATAATAATAATAACAACAATAATAATGATGGCGATAATAATAATAACAACAATACTAACAAACTTTTTAGAAATCATGATAATCATGGTAATAATAATAATAAAATAACAATTATGATGATGATGATGATGATAATGGTAATGATATTAACAATCATTCTAATAATAATGATAATGATGGGGATAATGATAACAATAATACTCATCATGATAATCATTATGGCATCTTTGGTTCGCCGACATTATATAGTGAGCGCTCGTCTTAGGCTCGGCCACCGACGAGTGTGGACAGTGAGACAGTGAGGGATTTCCACACCATTCCTCGTGCAAGTTGCGTGGTCCTCCAAATGCTAACACTCTACAGCAGGTGTCTTGTCCTGCGCCTGCGTAATATCTCATAGACAGTCGGCGTTAGAAGTCAGTACATATTTGCTAATAGACGACCATCTAGATAGAATTCTGGTGCAACGCCCACACTAAGGAGGGTGCTGGATTTTATAAGCTTCTCTTGTGTATTTTTCTTTTACTGCTTTTTGATTCACAGCGTGACCTGTGTTTCACAAGTTCTTTGTAACTAGTTACCATTTGTATTGTGTCTGTCGCTCTATGAGGGTAATGAATTGATTAAAACAATTATTATTGTTAATTATCATTATTATAAATATTATTATCATTATTACTATAATTCTTATTGTTATAATCATCATCATCAACATACTCACCACGCCATCATCATTATCATCATCATCATCTTCATCGTCATCATCATTAGTTTTGTTATTATCATTACTATTATCATTATCATTATCATTATTATCATCATTATCATTATTATTACTATAATTATTATTATTATAATTATCATCATAATCATCAACATCCTCATCATGTGATCATCATTTTCATCATCACCTTCATCGTCATCACCATTAGTTTTGTTATTATGATCATTACTATTATTATCATTATTATTACTATTATCATTATTGTCATTATTATTATTATCATTATTATTGTTATTATTATGATCATTATTATAATTATAATTATTATTATTATTGAATCATTAACACCATTATTATTTTTTTAATTAATATAATTATAGTATCAATGATAGTCATTCTTATTGTTATTAATGATAATATTATTATTATTATTATTATTATTATTATTATTAAGTAGTAGTAGTTATTATTATCATTATTGTCATTTTATTATGATTATTAGTATTGTTATTATAATGATCATTATCTTTTTTTATAATTATTTATATAATTTCACTTACTATTTTCATTAAAATTATTAATATTATTATTACTATATATTTTTACCATTAAAATTGTTTTCATTATTGTTATCATAATAATCATCATTATTTTCTACTATTGTTATTATTATTATTATTATTATTATTATTATTATTATTTTCATCATTATCAACATCATTTTTATTATAATCATTATCATTATCATTGTACTATCATCATCGTCATCGTCATCGTTATCATTATTCATTATTATTATAATTATCATTTCTGTTATTATCATTATTATCAATAAAGTAGAATCAATATAATAATAATAATATGAAATAAGCATTTTTTTCATTA
This sequence comes from Penaeus chinensis, assembly GCF_019202785.1. NCBI lineage: Eukaryota > Metazoa > Arthropoda > Malacostraca > Decapoda > Penaeidae > Penaeus > Penaeus chinensis. The sequence goes on from NC_061860.1 coordinate 22,121,785, forward strand.
TCATCATTATTATCTTTATTTTCATTATTACTATTATAATTGTTATTATCATTATTATTGCCATTATTGTCATTACTATTATCATTTTAACTATTATTATCCTTATCATTATTATTATTATTATTATTATTAACATTATCATTATTAATATTAATATTGTGTTTATTATCAATATTATCATTATTATTATTGATATTATCAATATTATCATTATTCCTATTATTAATATTATTATCATTATTATTATCATTTAATATTATTATAATTTTCAGTATTATTTCTATAATTTTAATTATCATTATTTTTATATTTTTTTTATCATTATTTATATAATTATTATCATTATTATTATTATTATCGTTATTATAACTATCATTATCATTATTATTTTTTATTATCACTGTTATTATTATTATTGTTATTATTAATACTATTATCATGGTTATTATTATTATTATCATTATTATCCTTAATATTTCTATTCGTATCATCATTACTGTAGCGGGTTGTAGACCAAGAAGATTTCCATATGTCTGTTTGAGTTCGGGCTCGATCGAGAATAAAAAAAGTTCTTTATTCAGGGAACGATTCATCTGCAGTGACCAGAGGTAAGGTTCCAGGCCTACGGCACGCTGCCACCACCCGATCAGTAGGTTCGGGAACCGTGTGTGTTGTGTATGAGGGTGTGAATGTTGTATGAGAGAAGGGTGGAAGGAAAATACAGAATGTATGCTGAATGTTGGATGTATTACTATTATCATTGTAATTATCATTATTATTGTCATTACTATTATCATTTTAACTATCTTTATCATTATTATTATTATTATTATTATTATTATTATTATTATTAACATTATCATTATTAACATTAATAGTGCTGCTTTGGGATATTGTTAAGAGAGTGCACTCTGCAGATGGTAATGCAGCATGTCACACGCCAAAGTCCAAAGGACACCAGGTGTCTCCTACCCACAACCATAAAATAATACTAAACTTTACGGAGACACGAATTCATCAATCCCGGCGCGAAGCGAGGTGAATCCTCAACGTGAGCACAAATAACACGAGAGCGGGTCGACTGTGCACAATAGAAGTCAGGACCGACCTTCTTTCGCCTCACAAAACCCTGGGTACTTATACCCGAAAGAGACCCCCCAGGCCATGCCCGAAACACGGGGCGAAAAGATGTGTCGGAAGACTAACCCGATAGTTCAATAGTCCAAGCAAGTCAAAGGACCCAAAAAAAAAACATGAAATGAGAGGGAGAAAATAAAATACGAACGGCCGTTACTCTCTTCTGGTGTTATATTGCCACTTTGGAAGCGTCACCGAAGAAATAGAATAATTGAAAAAAAAATAAGAGAAAGGATACTTAGGAAAATACACAGTTTAAACGAAAACTGTGCATTTCGGGCTGAACATATTCACGGTATTTGACTTTATTTTTCTTAATGACTTCAACGCCATCCAAGTAATGAGACATGGTTTTCAATGCGTTCTGTGGTCCTAAACATAACCAATTCACCTTCATTCGTTAACATTGTCTCTGGCTCCTCGTGTGGCATTGGCCGCGGCTCATGGAGTCGCACTCGAGTCACTTGGACAAGGCGCGAATGGCGGGTGAAGCACCAGCCTCGTGCGCGTGCAGAGCGAGTGCGCCCGCATCGTCGGTGGAAGCGGAGCTCGGGACGTCTCATCCAAGCCGAAGACAGCATCGCAGAGTTCCCCACGTCCTTTGTTCCGTGGTAGAGGAGGCAGGCATATGGCATGGTCAAGGCCCGGCCTCGACCACAACCAATATTATTATTTTTGTTATCATTATTAATGGTATTACTGTTATTATTCATATCTATGTTTTTATTATCATTATTATAATCATTACTATCATTGTTATTATCATTGTTATTATTTTAAAAATGATAGTTATTCTTTTATACTATCATTGTTGTTATTATTATTATAATTATCATCATTATTATCATATTATAATTATAATTATTATTATTACTATTATCATCGTCATTTCTATAATTTTCATTTTTCTTATTATTATTTTCATTATTATTACCTTTATCACGATTTCTTGAATTGTTGTCAATATTATTGTTATTATTATTATAGCCATCATTATAATTACTGTTATTATTATCATTATTATTATTGTTATTATTATTATTATCATCATTATTATCATTATTATCATTATTATTATTATTATCATTATTATTATTATCAATATTATTATTATCATGATTATCATTACAATCATGATCCCTATTATTTTTATTACTATTTTCAAAGTTATTATTATCATTTTTATCATAATCATCATTATCATTATTATCATTTTCATTATTATTATCATTATCATGATTTCTAAAATTGTTGATATTATTGTTATCAACATCATAATTTTCATTAATTTAATCATTGCTATTATTTTTATTATAGTCATTATAATAATGATTATTATCTTTATTATCATTATTACTATTATTATCATTATTATTATCATTATTATTATTATTATTATTATTATTATTATTATTATTATTTTCATTATCATTATGATGATGGTGATATTTATTATTATGACTTTCATCGTCATTATTATAATTACACTTATTAATATTATTTTAATATCACTAATATCACCATCAACATCATCACCAGTATTATTAATATCCTAATTATCATTTTCATGATGTTTAAAATAATTTTTAATATCATTGTTATTTTTATCATCATCTTTATTGTTATTATTATTGTTATTATTATTATTAAGAACGATAATAATAATAATGATCATTATTATCATTATGATCATAATAATAATGAACAACATTATTATAATAATGATTGTTATAATGATAAAAGTAATGACAGTCATTAGCATTATGATTATTATTACTATAATTATCATCATCATAATGATAACATTAATAACAATGACAATAATAATAATTGTAGTGATAACCATAAAAATAATATTATATTATGTTATTAAAACTAATGATAATAATAATAATGATAATTACAATAATGATAATAATAGTAATAATGATAACTGATAATGATAATGATATTAATAAATAATAATAAAGATGATGATAACAATGATAATAATATTACTACTACTACTACTACTAATAATAATGATAATGATAATGATAATAACAACAATGATAATAACAATAATAATAGTTACTTTTATTATTATGATAATAATGATAATAAAGATAATAAGAATAACAATATCAATAAAAAAATAATAATATTAATAATAATAATAATAATAGTAATCATAATGACAATATTAATGATAAGAATAAAATAGTAATAGTAATAATAATGATAATAACGATATGATAATAATAATAGTGATAATAATAATAATAATGATAATATTAATAATAATAATACTGATAATAATAATAATTATTAGTAGTATCATCATTATTATTATTATATGACTAAAACATTAGTCATATTTTACTGCAGTGAATAAGATAATAAAAATGTCGATAAAAAGGAAGTTGGTTTATTTCTGATCAATATCGAGCACTTGATTAAAAGAGTTATTATCATTAATCTCATCGTCTCTTTCTCCTTTATTCCGCAATTATTCCTTTTATTGTCAGTTGGATGTGCCAAGCTGTACTAAGGAGACACAGCAGCGGTCGTTGGCGAGGTCGTACTAGCAGGGGTGGTCGTACTAGTAGGAGTCGTTGGGGAGGTCGTACTAGCTTGGGCGGTCGTAGTAGTAGGAGTCGTGGGGGAGGTCGTACTAGCAGGGGAGGTCGTACTAGAAGGAGTCGTTGGGGAGGTCGTACTAGCTGGGGCGGTCGTACTAGTAGGAGTCGTGGGGGAGGTCGTACTAGCTGGGGCGGTCGTACTAGTAGGAGTCGTGGGGGAGGTCGTACTAGCAGGGGCGGTCGTACTAGTAGGAGTCGTTGGGGAGGTCGTACTAGCAGGGGAGGTCGTACTAGAAGGAGTCGTTGGGGAGGTCGTACTAGCAGGGGCGGTCGTACTAGTAGGAGTCGTTGGGGAGGTCGTACTAGCAGGGGCGGTCGTACTAGTAGGAGTCGTTGGCGAGGTCGTACTAGCAGGAGTCGTTGGCGACGTCGTACTAGCAGGGGCGGTCGTTGTAGGGGTGGTAGGCGAAGTAGTACTGCTGGGTGTGGCCGTGGTAGTGGTCGTCGTCGTGGTCGTCGAAGCAGAAGTGGAGGTAGAGGGAGATGTGGTGGTCGTTTCCTCCTCCTCACACCGCTCTCTGCTCCGCCCCCTCTCTTTGCTCCGCCCCCTCTCTCTGCTCCGCCCCCTCTCTCTGCTCCGCCCCCTCTCTCTGCTCCGCCCCCTCTCTCTGCTCCGCCCCCTCTCTCTGCTCCGCCCCCTCTCTCTGCTCCGCCCCTTGCACTTCCTCTTCCGCTCTTTGCTGTGACGCTTGGGGGGGGGGGGAAGGGAGGGGGAGAAGGGGGAAGGGGGGGATTAATCCTCTCGCTCATGCCTATTCCTCTTTGCTTTTGTTTATAAATTTCTTGTTTGTTTCTGTCCTACTCTCTTTCATTTCATTTGTTTATATTTTTGTTGAATTAATTTTAATTCTTTGTTGTTGTTTTATTTATTATTATTATTGTACTTTTTATATGATTATTTTTACTTTAGAGGAATATGTCCATTTGACTTTATTAATTTATATGCACGGATGGGTCTCTTTTTTTTCTTTTTTTCTTAGACATTAATTATATGAAAGAAATTAACAAATAAACATATATTGGCCAATTAAAACGACCGACACACACATACATACAAACACACACACACACACACACACACACACACACACACACACACACACACACACACACATACATATATATATATATATATATATATATATATATATACACACACACACACACACACACACACACACACACACACACACACACACACACACATATATATATATATATATATATATATATATACATACACACACACACACACACACATACACACACACACACACACACACACATATA